>NW_016225603.1:0-1367 GCF_001687245.7 Rhagoletis zephyria
CATATTTTATATGGAAGAAAATGCGCAACACCGCCAGCCAAAAAAATTTTAAAATCACCGCGATTTTCTAGCGTCATGAAATTTACACATTAAACTACTAAAATTTAATGAGCTAAAAAACTGCATACCCACAAGTTTTCTGAAAATTCTGAATAAAAAGTTTAAAATTTTCGTGTGCAAGTGTTAAGTTTATAAAAAAAAAAAAAACAAAAGAAAAATAGCCAAAACTAGTCAAAATGTCACTTGGCTTAATCAGCTGAGCATAAGAGTATGTATTTGGCCATCGTATATATGCATACCTTTTTGTTGGCATGTCCAACTTTGTATATCCTGCCATTGAAAGGGTAGCTTTTCCAGTTGACAAACTATACAAATGATGTGAATGTATCATATTTACATAAGTGCTGTATAATACAGTTATCGTCACATGAAAAGAACCGCTTTCAAAGAACAAAAAAAAAAAATAAAAAGGACATACAACTAAAATACTCTTAAAGGAATAACGAAAAAATTCTTAAAAGGCAATGCGAAATTTGAGCTACTTCAAACCTGATCTAATCTTTAATGGACTATAAAACTGCATATCCGAAAGTTTTCTAAAAAATTGTATAAAAAGTTTTTAAAATTTTTAAGAAAATTTGTCCAATTTTTATAAATTTTGACGTAGAATACGTCTTACGTTTCGATATGGAGGCTATGCTGAAATTTTGTAGTTGTAATTTTAAGAACTTTACGAAAACGCTTATTGCACGAGAACTAATGAAGCGATTTGAAAGAAAAGTGTGGCATTTCAAAGATATTATTCCAAACCTGTCGACAGATTCATTTTTGTAAGTAACCAATTCGGTTTCTGTCGTAGAAACAACGGTAAATATTGGCTTATTTTGAGGTCAATGTTGAGCGTTTAAAGTGCTCTAGCATCTTACGATTTCCAGGTTAAACTTTCATTTTCGGGATATAGGTTCTTTTGAGCAATAGAAATATCGTGCACAAATTTTATATGAGTTCAACAAATATTGTACATTTTAAGGCATAAAATTGTTGAAAAAATTGNTTCCAAAATGCTCGAAAACCGCTCGAATGATTTTGTTTTTGTTTTCTTTATCAAACATTCAAGAGTTTTTTTTTTTCGTTTGGTATATGGGAAGTATTGGTTGATATCTTCTAAGTATGCTTATTTGATTCAAATATATGGGCATAAATAATTTGCCATACAAAAGCACTTAGTCATCATTTTGCAAGCACGTGCATGCGTTGGAAGTGAGAGAAGGAGACACAAAGTATGTGTGTGTAGGTATTTCGGCATTTGAATAACAGATGGCGCAATATTTATAAAAGGCAAAGGTGAAAGGGAATATGTAGATGAA
>NW_016225604.1:0-1367 GCF_001687245.7 Rhagoletis zephyria
TCTTTCTAGCGAATTACAGTATTCATCGTATTAGCTAGAAAAAATATCCCAAGAAGAAACTTAATGGTTTCAACAAATGCATAATGGTAAAACAATTATTTATTTTAATGAATTAAAATTTTCCATTAGCATTAATTTTGGATAATTTAATAAAAAAAAATTGCAGTAGCATTATTTTTGCAAGAAGTAATGCATTAAAACTTTGTTAGTCTTAAATTTTCAAAATTAATGCACTTACGTTTTTTTTTTTGCATTAACAACTTAATGCATTTTTCACAACTCTGATGCATACACTGCCTTTATATCTTCAATTCTGGTACTTTCTTAGATTCGATATTTAATTTTTTTCCTTTTTGGTTTGCGTTTAAGTATTAAATAATACATATACATTGTCAAAAACATACATTTTGTGCGAGAATTTAGCTCATATAGTTTATAAATTTTACGCATACAGTTGTGTGACTGTTTAATTGAAAAAAAAAATAAATAAAATAATACCAAAATGTATAAATCAAGTTTATCTACACATTGGGTTTATAACTACGGTAAAAGAAATATAAAGAGACACAGCGAAATTAAAGAACCCTTCTGTGTGTAACTATATGGACTCATTTTCGATCTATAATTTAATGTTTTAAAATTTTACAGATTTTTTACGATGTCGAAATTATAATTTTGAAGAAGCAGCATCGTCACATATTTTTTGAATGTGTCTGTATTGGTATCTACATGCTTTAACATTTCCTGGCAATTTGTTAAATAGTTTTGCACCATAGTTGCGTATAGATTTTGCACTTTTCCCTGTTCTGATGATTGTTATATTTCGAAGACTATATGCTGAACTGCTAGTTACATTTAGATCGAGGTTGTGATAATATATTTTGTATTACTTTGTTTTGCAGACGTTTCAGTTCGTTGATTTTACAATCTGCACAGCGAGGCCAAATCGGCTTTAAATAATTGATGTGAGACATAAAGTAGGCATTATATAGAAACCATAAGTGTTTTTGTAGAATAATGTTCAAATTTCAATGTATTGCAAATTTAAAGGGAATAAGTTTCAATTTTAAGATATTTATGTGCTTACCCCAACTTAAGCTGGTGTCAAACAAAATTCCTAAATATTTAAGCTTTTCTACCCTTCGGAAGCGGCTTATAATTTTTAAGAATAATAAAATTTGTTTTCTCAAGATTAATTTTTAGGAAAGTTTTGCCGAATCATTGTTCGATTACTTCTAAGTCGCAAGTTATACTACCTTATAATTCCTCAAAGGAATTTTCTGCAATATATAAAGCTACCATTATCTGAGCAAAACTGAGCGTTTCCTTTTGGAGTGAAAAGCCAAACCAGTAAGAAAAAATACTAG
>NW_016225605.1:0-1039 GCF_001687245.7 Rhagoletis zephyria
TCGATAAACCAACCGACTTTGCTTCCGCGGAGCACCGAACATATATCAAGTTTTCAAAAGCTGATTAGAAAGGCTTCTGAAAGCTGAAAACACTTTCGCTGCCCTCCCCACACCAGCCGACGTCCACCTTGGNATGCTGACTTTGGCATCAGACCACCTGCCCATAGTCATCTCGATCGATAAACCAACCGACTTTGCTTCCGCGGAGCACCGAACATATATCAAGTTTTCAAAAGCTGATTAGAAAGGCTTCTGAAAGCTGAAAACACTTTCGCTGCCCTCCCCACACCAGCCGACGTCCACCTTGGTGAACGTAAGTTCCACAGGGTTGTCACCGCTGCTGCAGCCCACTTCGTACCGGCAGGATGCATCACCGACCCACGCCCAAATTTCCTTGCTGAAGTGGCTATTCTATCCGATGAGCGTGACAGCCTTCGTCAGGCCGATCCCGGAGATCCCCGCATCAGAGATCTCAACGCGGAGATTCGGCAACTAGTAAACGTACACAAGCGGAAGAAGTGGGAAGAGCATCTGAAGACCTGCAACTTCACCTCTGGTGTGAGTAAGCTTTGGTCAACCGTGAGGTCACTGTCCAATCTGACGAAGCACGACGACAGAGTTGAAATTTCTTTCGGGGACCATGCTTCGTCGGACCCGGAGCGATGCGCGAGCTATTTTAGCCGGCAGTTCATACTGCATCCTCCGGTGGACAAAGCCAAGCGTCGAGTGACCAGAAGGCTGCACAAACTGCCAATAACTTGTGCCCCCCTTGCTTTCACTTGCGGTGAAGTTCAGGTGGCCATCGGGAAGGCGAAAGCCTCCAAAGCCATGGGTCCCGACGGAATATGCATGCTGATGCTGACAAATTTGGGTCCTGTGGGGGTAGGTACCTAACGGAGGTCCTCAATTTGTCCACGGCCACTCTCATCATCCCAGACATCTGGAAGGTGGGGAGAGTGGTCCCACTGCTCAAACCGGGCAAACCCGCCAACATAGGAGATTCTTACCGTCCGATAACACTCCTCTCCCCGGTAGCGAA
>NW_016225605.1:1221-1367 GCF_001687245.7 Rhagoletis zephyria
GTAAATGTCCCTGTGAGAGAACGATTCTAGTAGCGTTGGACCTGTCAAAGGCTTTTGACACTGTCAGCCATTCCACGCTACTAGAAGATATTGAGGGTTCCTCTCTCCCACAGAGGCTCAAACGGTGGTCGGCAAATTATCTAAGT
>NW_016225606.1:0-1367 GCF_001687245.7 Rhagoletis zephyria
AAACACTAACATATGTGTAAGCGCCAATCTATTATTATTATTAAAGTGAGCTAACTAGAAATTCAGATCGGTAAATATAACTGCTTGTGGATCGCACTGATTCAACGCAATTAATACAACAACATGGGTGAAATTCCGTAAACAGTAGCAAAAATTTTCGGATTGCTATCGCAATTGTTAACGCAAGAACATTCATAAAATGCCTCAGAAAATGCGATAGCGATGCGAAAATTGTCGCTAACTGGTTACAGAATCTCACCTCTACGTATAATAGTAGTTTTTTTAGTTAGTTTATATAATCAAGAAGAAAAACAAATACTTGCATTAATTGGCGGCAAGTTCTATGTATTGATTTATGCAAAAAAATTGCCCTAATTTATTTTTTTAATTGATCGCACTTTAGATCTAGGTGTGCGATATGTGCACCCTTTTATGAATATTTTCGTAATTACTATATGTACTTATACTTATAAAAACAATTGCATATATGTAAATGCAAACATACAAATATACTTTTTAATAAACGGCGATATTTTAATTTGATTTGCATTTCTAAGCAATTTTATTTTTATTTATTTTTTTTTTACTCACATTCAATGAATATACTCGTAAGTATTGCTTTTTGGCACATTAAATTGTTTTGCATTTAAACGCAAAATGCTTAATGACTGTCAACTGTTGACGTTTTGGTGATTTAACACGCTCGGTGATCGGTAGTCAGTGTCGATATTAATGAATCATTTCGTCACATAAAAGGCTTTTAATAATAAAGGNATGGAATTAGAAAAAATTATTGCATAAACATTTGTGCATATGTAACTAAGCTGGCTGTTATTTTTATTGGATAGACACTTTTTAATAAGTAACAATTATATGACTTGATTGATGTCATGTGAATAACTGTGCTTGTGAAAACACATATGTAGTAGTGCGGGTGAAAACTGATCCTCAAGATCACGAAACAAATAGTAAACACAATATTTTCATACACACGAAGGCCCAATGATGAATTACGAAGTTAATTGTATCTGAATTAGAGATGGGCGCGGAATATCGGGACCCGCGATACCCAAGGTACTAATTTCAAAATGGGCGGAATGGGGGATGTTGGGAAGGTTTTAAACAAACTACCGGGCGGGACGGGACGAAAAATCTTTCCCAACACTCCCAACAGAATAACTTTACTTACTTGCGTTGCCACAGGAGATTGTTACAAAATGTTTCAAACATATCTTCTTCAAAATTAATTTAAGTGCTATGTGAAGAAGATCGGACTACCGCCCACTTTATGACTACAAAGGCGTGTCTCGGTAACCGCTTTATCAATTTCTACGAAACTTGATTCAATTACATCATTAAGTCTAACT
>NW_016225607.1:0-1367 GCF_001687245.7 Rhagoletis zephyria
AACTTCTTTTTCAGAATTTTTATAAACTGGATAGGCAGTTTGTAGCCCATTCAACTTTAGTAAGATAATGTGCAGGTTTGAAAATTCGGAAAACTCCCGTTGATTTTTGAGAATTTTTTTATCAAGGCTGTTGCTCATTTTCTCCCATATAATGCATGAACAAAATCTATCTATACTAAAATTTAATAAGCTACAAACTGCATACCCAATAAGTTTCTTAAAATTCTGGAAAAAACTTTAAAATTTTGATTACTTTTTTTTTAATTTTTTAAATTTTTACACTTTGACTTACATATACGGTTTATATTATAGAATCTACTTTATTTTTATAAAAAATGAACGAAATAAATGTAACACGTAAAACTTTGTGAATATTGTAAAAAATAAGTGTGCCATTTAGGTGAGCGCCACTGTATGTACGCTAAAGACTAATATAAAATACACGAGCGCATTTTCAAACTTCGTCCTTCTAAATTTATTAGCTTAAAAAATTAAAAATCATTAAAAGGCCATTTTCAATACCTAAACATTCATTATTGTGAATCTACAAAAATATGTACATATGTATGTAGACTGCATCACCAAAAAACGTTGCAGTTTTTCGACGGGATTGCAAAATTTGTTATATTTTAAGAAGTCCACCAAAATATTTCGGAAAAATATTAAGATTTTAGTGAGCTGGACCGATTTGAAAACACCTCCAAAAATGGAGTTTTTTATGAATAAAAATAGTTTCTTAAAGAACTTTTTGAAAAAAGTCCCCTCAGATGACAAAACAGATTAAGCTTAAAAAATCTGCATAAAAATATTTAAAAATCTTTTCAACGGAATCGTAAGAACGAGATTTTTGATGCTGTTTTTTTACTTTTTTCAAAGATTGATTTACGAAAACCTTGAATAACTGGGCCAAAACTATTCTGATTCAGACTTAAGGGATCTCAGTGGAAAGATATTTTCACACTGTTTTTATTTCTGTCCAAAAAAGTCATTCGTATGCCAATTTTTTATTTTTCAAATACCAACACATTCAACTTTGAATAACATTTGTTCATCCTACCTTTCTCTGTCATCCTTTGAATGAATTTATTCGCAAAGAAATAAAAACGATGAGAAAAAACCTTTCCAATGACACCTCTTAAGTCTAAATCGGAAGAGTTTAGGTTGTATTGTTAAAGTTTTTCTTATGCCAATCTTTGAAAAAAGTTAAAAAACAGCATCAAAAATCTCATTATTACGATTCCGTTCAATTTTTTTTTATTATTTTTTTTTATATTTTTATGCAATTTTTTTGAGCTATAACCGTTTTGACATTTGAGTAGATTTTTTCAAAAAAAAAATTTAAGAAACTATTTTTATTCATATAAAAT
>NW_016225608.1:0-1367 GCF_001687245.7 Rhagoletis zephyria
TGCCCAATGGACTTAAATAAAATAAACATAAATTCTACAAAATGCCAAACTGAGTAAGCGTACAGAACGGCGGTGGTTTGATATGTATATGTATGTATATGGGTCAACCCATGTCAAATCGACCGTTTTTGTTTTAAAGTTCTGCCAAAGGAAAAAAATGACACTTTTTTCGAAAGTTATGCAAAATTCTAAACTTTACAATTTCCGCGATTTTGCAAGTTTATAAAAAATAATAAATACCACATAAAAAAAATTTAGTTGCAAAAATAAAAAGTTGNTTTCTTTGAAGATTCCAAAAATTATTATAGTTACACAAATGGTTTATATAGAAAATGTTGACTAAACTTTTTATGAAATTTTCACGATTTTTTTTTTTTTTTAAAGAAATGAATTTTTGAACTTTGAAAAAAATTTTTTCCAACTCTAAATGAATTTACATATCGCACATGATGACATGTAGCAAACTTTTGTGATAATTTGTTGAAAAGACCTAAGGTAAAGTCTCCCTTGCCCATATGATTGGCATGTGAATAAGTTTTTGGTTTGACAATTTTTTAAATTGCAAAATTCTGCAGTTGTTTTGATTTTCGAATTTTTTTAATGTACATTTTCGGTATATATATTTAAAACAATTCTTAAAATAAAAAATAACAGAGTTTTTACATTTAAAGAAATCGTAAATGCAGAAATTTATACAAATTTTCGGGCCAACTTTTTTGAAAATTTTACGAAGCACTTTACGAAATTAATTTTTGAACCTTTGAAAAAGTTTAAAAAGTTTTTGTGTTTCCAATTTTTTAGATTTCAAGACCCTGCAAGCTTTTTTTAAGAAATGAAGAATTGAACTTTGAAAACAATTTTTTTTCCACCATAACTATAATAGTTTTTTCAAATATTTAAAAAATAAGCTTTGCAAAATACGGAAATTGTTAATATTGAACTCTCTAACACTGTTTTATATTTCTTTTTCCTTTGACAAAAATTCTTTATATATATGATAAAAGAAAAGTTCTGACCAAAATTTATTCAAATAAAAAATTAATCCATTTGTCTATTTGTCATGGATTGATCCATATCCTTTAGATTTTTTTTAAGCAGTTTTTGGTTTCACGCCACAGTTTGATCGGCCTCTATTTGTGGTTGTTCGCAGGAAATTTTTAAATTTTGCGCATCGATACGCGTCGTTGCTTTGCTTATGTCGAATCGTGATTTTCATATAAAATATTTATTTTGTATGTATGACTATATATTGTAGAAATTCTAAGCCCATTTGCCATAAGCTGGTCGGCGTTGTTGTTGTCGCCGTTTATACACATACCACAGTTGTTGCGACATTAATCATGCTTTGTCAAAGCGTTGATTACATT
>NW_016225609.1:0-1367 GCF_001687245.7 Rhagoletis zephyria
CCTGCTGGCTTATCAGTTAATGTGTCCGAATGCTCGTTAAGCTTTAGAAACAAGTGTGTGTGTCCGTGAGAGAGTTTTACAACAGTTACACAGTAACTATGACTAATATTCGGACTACAATATATATTTTTATCGGATATAAGTGTAGCTTTTGTCTTTTAGCCATTTTTCAAATTACTGTACTAGTCAAGGTGGTTTTAAGAGATGATTTGGTAAGAGCTGGGGTCTCTCTACTAACGTAATTTTTTTGGATGTATGAACCAACTGCGGCCGCTGTTGTGTATTGGTTAGCAGTGCGCGCTACCACTCCGCAGTGCCTGGGTTCAAGCCCAGGTTAAAGCAGCATCGCAAAAAAAAAAATTTAAAAAACGTTTTTTTCTTAACAGCGATCGCCCCTCGGCAGGCAATGGCAAACCTACGAGTGTATTTCTCCCATGAAAAAGAGCTTATCATAAAGATACAATCGCCGTTCGGGGTCGTCGTAAAACTGTAGGTCACGAAATTCGATGAGAATCGGTCGGTATGCCGTAAAATTTTGTTGACTAGTTTAATTAGTTTTATCTAATAGATATACACACATGTATAATATAATGTACCAAAAAAAAAGATTCACCGTACACTTCTGAGTATAAAGTATTTTTGCAAGGCAATGTCGAAAAAAAATATTTCGTTATATCTTCGGCATTTACAGTGGGATCTTAAAGTGTGATTTATTGATGTTCTAGTCTCGATAAGATAATTTTTTGTCCTAAAGTTTATTGACCTCAAGTACCCCGTTCTAGTACTTATCCACCAGACCTCAGTTTCCTACCACCCCAATATAAGTAAATTAACCGCCCTATTCCCACACCACTGACAAAACTCAGCGGCTGACTATTGCCTTGACTACTGCGCCTAATACTATGCCGCAAATTTATTATAAGCTGTCGTATGACAATTGTCAGTTTTATTGTTATGACTTACTGAGTAAGTGACAACGGCGAAACAANTAATGAAGTATTTCGATTCGAAGACAATTTGGATTTATATATACGTATATATGTTTTTGTTTTGTTGTTTTTTTTTTGTTCTGAAGTTCATTCACCTCAAGTATACCGTTCTACTTACTCACCGCATCTCAGTTCATATTACCTAATGCTCCACCCTAATATCAGTAAATTAGGCACACCAAAAACCATTAAACTGTTCCTAAGAAGTATTTTAATTATTCCAGTAGAATTATTTAAAAAATAATAATTTACTAGTGAACCCGCATTGCGTCAAAACGTCCACATTCAATTACATTTTTTTAACAGGCAAAACCCTATTCAAAAAACTTTAAAAATATTCCTAATGATTAATCTAAACCATTTCTCAGTGATGAGAGA
>NW_016225610.1:0-1367 GCF_001687245.7 Rhagoletis zephyria
GAGTGTTGTCGACGTTTCCGAGCGCATGCACAAATGTATGGGGCCTACTCTGGAGCGCCAATTACTTGCCGGCCGGGCGGCATTTAAATATAGCTATGAAGGAAACCTGCCCATACAATTACTGCAAAAATTATTGGAAAACTAATTCCTAAACATACAATTAGCGTGCATACGAACACNAATTCAAGCGGCGGCAACGTCGACTGCGACTGCGAAAGACGTCAGCTGCGGACAAACGTCACAGTATTTGGGATTTGCAACTACCGCTTCTTTATTTAATGCTTTTGGAAGCGCATAAAAACTGCATTTCGAGTGTTGTCGACGTTTCCGAGCGCATGCACAAATGTATGGGGCCTACTCTGGAGCGCCAATTACTTGCCGGCCGGGCGGCATTTAAATATAGCTATGAAGGAAACCTGCCCATACAATTACTGCAAAAATTATTGGAAAACTAATTCCTAAACATACAATTAGCGTGCATACGAACACACGCAAGCAAATAAATGGACATTATGGAATTTAGTAGCAGCAGCCACGAATTCACATTCCAGTCAGACAAAGGTCTGTTGCTGGCTGGCGGCGACCGGCTGCATGTGAAAATTTTTATTTTACCTTTTTTGTTTTTGCTGCTTCTACTGCGTTCACTGCATTCACAACTCCTTTTTAGTTAGTTCTTCTTCGCTTTGTATGGGCTTTCTATTACTTTTGTTTCTCACTGTTTTATACATTCCTCATTTTATGTATTCCTCAATCGGCGTCGCAGACGTGGAAGTCAAAACGTTACAAAATGCAATTAGAATCCAGTAAATCTCGATAAAGGGTTCCTTTCTTCCTTTTATTTATGGAGACACACGCACACTAGTATTTGTCGCGTAAAAAGGGGCGTTTTTTAGGTTTTTATAATTTCAGAAAATCACTTGAAACTTAATTTGTTTTATGCAAGAAACTCACTGTACGGCACTGTTTGCAGTTTTCGCCAAGTAATTCTGCACCGAGTAATTTTGAACACGCACTATAAAATTCCTGATTGCTGCGTCTGACTGGCAAAATTACAGCAAAAACACAACTTAATTTTTATTTGTTTTTTGCAGTTATTTCCACACCAATTCTTAAGTGCAGTAGAAAGGGGGAATTAAAATCGGCAGACGCAGCGTCAAAAATGTTGGCGTGGCGCACTAATAAATATCCGATAAACTTGCAAATTTTAAGTAACAAACACCTTTTCTTCCTCAAAAAAGTTTGCTATTGCAATCGCTTTTTGTTAATTTGCTTAATTCTTTGCTGCGAATCCTAAGTTCGCAATTTGCAGCTAATTATGTATTTAAACCGCTACTGGTTCTCTGAAATCGAATTTTTTCACAAGACAC
>NW_016225611.1:0-1367 GCF_001687245.7 Rhagoletis zephyria
CTTGAGCCATTTTCGCCCATTCGCTCCTCAATACCTCTTCCGCTAAGTCAGAGTGTCTGTGGCTCTTTGACTCTGCGCTGTAGACGCCTAATTGCACGCCAGTACACGAGTACAAAACAATCAAATTATCGAATTGCAGGTTCGTTGTTGCAATGTAATTTACTTTTTCCCCACATTCATATTTTTTTTTGCTTCTTTACTCCTGTAATTGTTTCGCCCAGTGCAAGTGTGCGTGTGGGAAAGTCCATTTCGTTTTTGTTCTACAAGAAGCTAGCGCTTATTAGCGCAGCTCCTGGCATTGTATAAATGTTGGTAAGTATGCTTGTGTAGGAAAGCTTTTGTTGTTGTTGTTGACGTTTTATCCGCTGTCATTTGCACGCGCTGCGCTTATTGTTGCACGTATCCTTAGGGCATTGTTGTCGCGTCGAGGACACGTTTTTGTNTTTATCCCCGATCACTCTGCCGCTGTTCTAAAACGTTTTGGCTATGTATGAAGAAGGAAACTTCAACTGAATTTTTGTTTTTTAAATCTTTTAGACTGCTTCCATTTTGAGACGAAGGTACGATCCCTGGTCAGAGCAAACGTCGTAGAAAAAAAACATCGAATCGCAGTTGCCCTCGGCCGGCAATGGTAAACCACCGAGTGTAGGTACTTCTGCCATCAAAAATAGTGATGCCACTTGAAAATATTTTAGGTACCAAAAAGCCTGCCTAATCAGTTTAGTGTCAGAGTTTGTTAACCATTCATGCCAAACTTTAAGGCTGAACTAATTAAATTCGGGCTTTAAAAAACAAAAATGACGTATTATTTATTTAAAGAAACACTTAAAGTGTAAAAAATGTACACCATGACTCAAAGAAGTTTTCACGTGTTGATTTTTTTATTATTCACAACGTTTTTCAAGTAAAACTTTTTTTATTGTTTTCAAAAATATTGTCCAAGCTTTAACCAGAACCATATAAATCAAAGTTTCAAACTTTATACAAAATTTAGAAAAAATTCAGTTAATTTCATAAAAATTTCGAGCTTTTTAATCTGAATTTTTAGAACATTATTAGGTACGCACTTTCATAGCCCATGCAATTTTAGTCCAACGGATTACAAATTTGAAGGGGCAAAAAATTGTTTTGATTTTTAATATTTTTCTTTTTGTTGACGGATTTTTGCCTTTGTTTTCAATGTAAACACGAATATTTTGTGAAACAAAATGCGCAACAAAATTTCAAATTATAAGCGCCAGTTTTCATAAATTGCACTTGTTGTATAAAAATTCATTTGGAGTGCAATGGGGTATAGTGGAGTGCAATGGGGTATAGTTGGAGTGCAATGGGGTATAGTCATTGCGCTGGGTATGCAATTACAGTTG
>NW_016225612.1:0-1367 GCF_001687245.7 Rhagoletis zephyria
TTTTTTTGTATTTTTCTTATCATGTCATACAATGTATGAATGCACCACAAGTACTATAGCTGTATGTGTGCGCCAACATGCACTTTTATTTACCCAAATGTAAAGACATGTACACATGTGAGAATGTTCTTCATCGCTTTATACATATTTGCTTTGCAGCATTTTTTCCCTCTTCTTCCTCCTTTTTCGATGCTGAATAAATGTGTCAAAATAATTGAAATGCAAATGCTGCAACCATCATTTGGCGCTGTCGTCCCAAACTACATATTTACATGTGCATACATANAAGTCGAAGTCTGAAAAGTTGTGATAACAAACCCAACCTTTTTCTTTAAAATGTTTCTTAAAATAAAATACTCGTACTCATAATAAAGAAGCATCATATTTCATTTATTCCATATTTGGACGCTGACATTTTGCCCTCAGTGTATGTATGCATACTTTTCCAAGTACGTATGTATGTATGCCTACTAAAGCATATCTAACTAAATGCATATCTGCAGATTTTTTATTTTTGTGGCTATCTCATTTTAGGTTAGGTTTTATATCTACATATGTATGTTTGTATGTATGTATGTATGTATAAATATATTGCTGATTATTAGCTTTAACAGGTGCTAAGTTGACAATGTAATATTTCGAATGTTCTTTTTTTTTAGATAGAGGGGCATAGCTTTGTAGTTAAGCATACTTTTGTCCAATGCACACTTAAGAACATATACATACATATACACTAATGCTGTTGAAGCTGTTAATTGGCGGCGGTGTGGTCATGGAAATTTTGTGCAATGAAAAGAGTGCAGCGGAATTTTCCAAATAAAACATCACGTAAATGGATTCCGTTATAATATTCGGAATTTATTTGCATTATTGTTTTTGGGGATGTGCATACACATACAGATGCAATGTAATTTATGTAACTAAAAAATTACTTACGTTGATTCTTTTCTTTTATTTAATTTAATTTAATTTAATTTAATTTAAAATAGAAAAGCATTTTCTTCATATTACTTATACCAGTCAATGTGTACGAATTTGGTGATTTTTAAAATACAACTAATGAAAAATACTAATGGCGTTATTCATAAAAAAAAGTAGCTTTAATAAGCTTTATATGTAACTTGACGTTATTACAAAATATACCAATTCAATTTCAGAACATGTAGGAAAATGCATCACAAAATAAGTGAAACTGAATCTTTGTTTCTCTTTTAAATGGAAATGTGGAAAGAAAATAAAGTATTTTCAAACCATTTTTTATGTAACTTCCCGTTAACAGTGGTAAAATCTGAATAATCAGAATTGTAGCATTTTGATCTGTACATTCGTCAAGACACAGAGCATAATATTTACATTGAGAAAATATT
>NW_016225613.1:0-1367 GCF_001687245.7 Rhagoletis zephyria
AACCTAAACTCTTCCGATTTAGACTTAAGAGGTGTCATTGGAAAGGTAGTTTCTCACCCTTTTTACTTCTTTGCTAATAAACTTTTTCAAAGGATGGAAGAGAAAGGTAGGAGAAACGAACCTCATTCAAAGTTGAATTAAGATGTTTTGGTATTCGAAAAAAAAGATGGGACACGAATGACGCTTTTTTGGCCAGAAATAAAAACGGTGTGAAAATACCTTTCTACTGAGATCCCATAAGTCTAAATCAGAACATTTATGGCCCAGTTATTCAAGTTTTTCGTAAATCAATCTTTGAAAAAAGTAAAAAAAAACAGCATCAAAAATTTCATTCTTACAATTCCGTTGAAAAGATTTTTAAATATTTGTTTGCAGAATTTTTAAGCTTAATTTGTTTTGTCATCTGAGCGGGCTTTTTTCAAAATGTTCTTTAAGAAACTATTTTTATTCATAAAAAACTCCATTTGTGGAGGTATTTTCAAGTCGGTCCAGCTCGCTTAAATCTTAATATTTTTCCGAAATATTTTGGTGGACGTCTTAAAATATAATAAATTTTGTAATCCCGACGGAAAAATCGCAACTTTTTTTGGTGATGCAGTCTAATATATATATATATATTTTATATGAGTTAGAATCGGTTTTTTTTTTTCTAAAAATTACTTGTATTTTATTATTTTTTTATACACATACGCAAATTGAGATCGAAACGTTGGAGAATGAAAATTGGCTTTCTGATGTTCTTACCCGATATGATTGAACATTTGTAAAACTTGAATTTGTCTCTACAAGGAACGAATGAAAATGTTTTTGATTTGTCGCAAATTAATATAAGTTTTGAAGCTGAACTACAAATTTTTATACATGACTCAAAAAATTAATATTTCATCATTTTCCATGGCTAGAAAAAATATTTCCCATGTCAAAGAGGATTGAGGATGAATTTACAATATCACAAACACTACTTTTTAAAGAAAGCGAAGAAGAGTTGAAGTTTTTGGGAGTAAAAGAAAATAAGGCACTGGAAATGCAACATAAAGCTTTGCCATTGCTTGAATTCCCGCAACGAGTACTTGATTTAAAATATCCGCAGTTGAAAACAGCTGCGTGCCGTGTATTTTCAATTTTTGGTACAACGTATAACTCTGAGTTTTTGACAATTGACTAACCAACATTTAACAGAACTGTTGCAAACAGCTTTAACTGACGTAAAACCAGATTTTGAAAATTTGGCCAAAGGGATCTTTTGAATTTTCTTTAATATCTGTCTTGTGTACATTAGAATAATAATAGAATAATGTTTTTCATTTCAAATAATAATTTGATTTAAAAACAAGTAAGAAAGTCTAAGTTCGGGCGGAGCCGAACAT
>NW_016225614.1:0-1366 GCF_001687245.7 Rhagoletis zephyria
AACGGTAAGAAGAAGAGTTACTTTACTTATGGAACTGTACGATGGTTTCGAATCTCGAAAGCAGAACAAGTTTATGGCTACGTTGGCCATTGATTAGACAATTCTAATTGTTTATGAGGTCACATCTGAGCTTTTTTATGCATCTCTTCTTTCTGCGCCTTCTTGCCCTTAAATATTTTCTATAGTTGGTATAACAAATGCATTTTATTCCATAGAAATTTGTATCCCAATACCACATTTTGCGGAAGCAAAAAATCCACTTGGTTTAACTTTTTTATTAATAACTTTTATTTCCCATAAATTTTTATTCTATTCCAACTTTGTTCACTTTTACTAAATCTTCTAACCTCTTTAATTCCAGATATATTATAAAAGGTAGTTAATTGCACGATATTGCTTATTATAAGGATTCCTTTGAGCAATCAAAACTAGATTTCTATGCACTATGGGACCTTTTATTTTTTTTGGCATAAATTACAAATTTAAAGATGGGGCTTAAATTTTTGTATATATATTATTTAGATTAAAGTAGAATTTTGATTTATGTTAATTTTTTTATTTGGCTACGCCTACACCTCAGCCCCTATAATGGTATTTAAAATAATTTGGCAAATTTATAGTAAATTCGCGAACAATTAGTCTTAAGTACGAACATTTAAAATTAATTAAATTATTATTTTTTTTTATGGTAAATTTGCTTCGCCGGATGATTCGCTCCTAAAATAACTTAGTTATATTTGATCGATTTGTGCCAAATTTGCTTAAGTATGTTAACTTAGAAAAGTAAAGAAGTATAAATTCGGACAAAACCGAATTTTATGTACCCGGCGCAGGTATCAAATATCGTCGTTCCAATTTTATTTTCCCGATTCCAAACGTAAGGCTCGTACCGAGTTTGGTAAGAATTGGTGAAGGGGCTACTGAGTGAGATACAGAATTTCATCATAAGTAGGCGGGGTCACGCCTATTCTCCAAAAATTTCATAAAAATATTAATTTGTACCGAAGTTCTACTTCACATACTAATTTTCAACAATTTGAGCCTAATATTTAATGAAATATCGCAGCTTTTGCATTTTTCGAAAATACCGTTATATAAAAAGTGGGCGTGGCTACAGTCCGATTTCACTAATTTTCATTACCAACCTACTTTCCATAAGGAACGACCTAAATTCCAAATTTCGTTGAGATATCTAAATATTTGCTCGAGTTATCGTATATATTTGTCTATATCTGTCTCGATTCGTTTTGGCTGTTACAAACAACCCTTATATAAACAAAGTAATAGTACCCTTGTGCACAAAATTTTCACCAATGTTTTCCAATATATGTGACCTGGTCTACGGAAAGGGGGCTTAGGTGTCAAA
>NW_016225616.1:0-190 GCF_001687245.7 Rhagoletis zephyria
ATAAAAATTTTCCACTTTTAAAACAAAAACGACCAAATACGATTGTCTGTCCATATGATGCATGTATTATCGAAGGTTCGCCGATTTTTATAAAAGCACATCTCAGGGAGCATCTGTACTATCTTAGGCCATACAAATGTAGAGCTTGTAACACACGTTTTGCTACTTTTAAAGGTCTGCGAATGCATTC
>NW_016225616.1:205-1366 GCF_001687245.7 Rhagoletis zephyria
TTTTAAAGGTCTGCGAATGCATTCACTTAGGTCTCATGCAAAATCAGTCGGTTTAAAAGAACTATCAAAAAACGACGCATTTACCACAATTGTTGATGCAATTGAATGTGTTGCTTTTATTGGATCATCAAAACACTTGAATATGAACTACAACGAATTTAAAACGTTTACTGCTTACTTTCGCATAGAACACATTTCACCCAAATATGTATGTAATGTGGCGATGTGTGATTTCCACTCGAAAAACATACATGCTGTAACAAATCATTTACTCACTGAACATTACCAAGTTGACTCTTCTACAGTTTCAACAGAACAAAAGGCAGAGGCTATGGATCATATTGCTATTGACCATCAATTTGATCATTTAGACACTCTGTTATCTGTGCTACTTCGACAAAGTAATACATACACGGTCAATTATTCTATTGGTAATGATGAAAATTCAAATCTTGATGAATGTGTCGTACCGGCAACTGAAACTACAACGAGTCGAAATCATTATGCCGATCCACACGTGGACGTTACTAATTTACTAAACAATGGAAATGTCATGGATCCAATACATGAAACTACTCAGAATCAGCATCGAAATGATAGAAAAAAATTGTTAGATGAGATGACTACAGACAAACGTTTTTCTTATATTTTCGATCAAGTTGTTAATGCAAATTTTTCAATTCAACAGATTGATTCATTAGTCAATATCGTCAAAAGAAGTCATGAAAACTGATTCAATTTGTAAAGTTTTTATTGAATATATTTTATTCTGTACATTATTTTATATAAAAAACAATAAATGGTTTTTATGTGATTTTTTTAATGTGGTTACTACAATAATTATGCTATATTACATGATGGACAAAAAGTTCTGTCACCATTTTTTTACAGTTGTGATATCTTCATAAAATAAAAGATGTTTATTAAAACAAAAAAAAAATTATTCCGAGTAAAAATAACTCTTCTACTGGATGGACAATTTTAAATTATTTGATTTTGACTAGAAGTTCAAAAGATATCATTAAAAATTTTAGAGCGTTCCAAAATTCTGTTTATGTGAAAATAATAAATTTTAATGAGAGTGACAAACTGTATTAGCGTCAATGCAACAGAATTTTATTTTTATTTTTTCTGTGTATGTCTAGGTTTTTGTTTTTATCG
>NW_016225617.1:0-1366 GCF_001687245.7 Rhagoletis zephyria
TCAACTTTTTGACGCCAATGCAGTGCAATAATATCAACGGAAATGCTTTTGCTCTGACATAATTGTTGATGTTATGTCAACATACGACATAGCAACTACAAACAAAAAAAAAAGCTCATTTTCACGTAATTTTTCACACCTCAAACAAACTGCATAATGAGTAGATACGTATATAGTGCTTATCATAACTTAATGATATTCTCATATTGACAAGATTTTACCATTTATCTTAATATTTTAATTATAATTATTTGTTTATAAAAATATAGTATATTCTTTAACAAAACATTTGACTTTACTGTGAACCATGAAGTAAAGGAGCTAAAAAAAGGTACTGTACTTACGAAAGAACTACGGTTGGTCACATTAAGTATTCGTAAGTACGCTTACATATACATACTTATGATTGATTGAGAAATGGTCCACTGCTTCGATTTGGCTGCGACTGCATTAGGCTGTTACATTCCACTATTACGTGAACAAAATTAATACATACATAATACATGGGCACGGTTCAATCTATAAGATTTACAGGGTAATTCTGCAACTGTCTTTCAGCTCACCACAGTCTTTCGTAAAACAATTGTCAATTCTGGCAAGTATCTTCAAAGCTCTTCACTGTCTTATGAAGGACAAATTCAAAGATCTGCTAACGAGTAGGTCTAAGGGTTATGCTATTGGGTTTTAGCAATAAGGGCTTTAAAAATTAAACAAAATTAAAAATATATGTATATACATTTTCTTTAAAGAAAAATATAAACTAATAAATAGAAGAAAATTAAATAAAAAGTAAATAAAATAAAAATAAAGCAAAAACAAAAAAAAAACATTTTTAAAATAATACCAAAAATCAAATAAGAAAAAAAAACGAAGTTAAAAAAGAATAGTACTTAAACGTAAAAAAATGTGTTTATTTTTAAAACAAAAGCTTCAAATAAAAAAAAATTAATTACAAAAGATGCTAAGAATTAAATGCATTAGGAACATATTTTTCTTTTTTAAAAATAAATCCTAAACATAAAACGAACAAAAACTGACAACAGAAAAGCAAATTAAATTAAAAAAGAAAAATATATGAAATAAGTTTTTAAAATTAAATTAAATAAAAAAAAAATATTCTTTTTAAAGAATAATATCTAAAAATTACAAGAAAATTATGTTAATAAAGAAAAACTGAATTAAATAAGAAAGAATACATAAAACAAGTTTCTAAAAGTTAAATGAAATTAAAAAAATTATATTTTTTGTTTCAAAACAAAATGACTAAATTGAAAAAAATCATTAAAAAAAAGAAAACAAATTTAATTAAAAAAATGACACGCCCATCTATGTACGTCTTTATTTTCATATTCCTCTTTATGACCTT
>NW_016225618.1:0-1366 GCF_001687245.7 Rhagoletis zephyria
GCAAAACCGCCTAAATCGCCGTTGTGGCAAAATGAGATTTGGTAACCCTCCATTCCAGGCATCGAGACTTATGCATAGAAATCGTTAAATCGTTATTAAAATAACAGATTTGTAAAATAATAGCTAGAGAAACTACCGCCTATCAATTAATAAACCGTTTTTCGCTCTCGTGTAAAATTTGAGTGCCGTAAGATAGGCGGTTTTTCAATTGGGCGATGGGCGGTTTTGCAAAAACATCGACTGTATCGAATGTATGCTCAGAAGCTACATGAAGTTCTCTAAAACATGCGTCCTGTTTTCACATTTTTTTTTTTGTTAATAATTTTTAGCATGCTCATTTCCAAGTCAATGTTTTTGATAAATAAATTCACGTTAATAATCCACGGCACTTAAAGAATTGATAACAGCTGAAAAAAATCACTTGCTTCTATGGGTTTATTGGTATGGGTATTTCTTTGGAAATGTACCGTTCATAGAGAAGGGGGTGAGTAAATGATGTGAACTTTTTTTATTTATGACTAGGGCTCGGAATCTGATGCACTAAAACATCCAAAATATGCGCATATAATATGCACTCAAAAGTCAGAAATATGCACCATAAATAAGTAAAATATGCATTTAAAACTATTTTCCTAATATTTGATTGCCGATACAAAAATAAATAACACATGTATTTTAACAAGAAAATAACGAAAACAATTCACTTCAAAATTCAATACATATTTATGGATAAAATAACTTTATAATCAAGCAGTTAGATACAATCTTGTGTAAATAAAGAGTTGAGAAATGGTGCCATTTTGATTCCACAACTCGTGCCACCTATAGCCATTTGGCGGCTTTAATGAGTTTCAGTACGTCATACAGAGAGAGGCAGCTTCACTCTAAAACATTCTGTAGGAACGGCTTGCAGACTGTCACTTTGCAAAGAGTCATCGCAACTACTACACCAAAGAACCAGTGCCCTGTGCACACTGCAGTAAGTGAGTAGGTATCTTCTTCGCTTATTCCTAAGAGAGTTTTGGTCTAAGTAAGTCGTAGAACTGCCGAGTAATCCTGTACGGTTCCACCTCTGCTTAGCGCTGGAGTGATAAATTTCGGTAATTGTTGCTTTATCTCTCTGAGCGAAGCGCCCATGTCCACCGCGTGGGACACATTCAGTGCGGAGCCGCACCTTGCAAGTTCGTCCGTTGCCACGTTTCCGTAAATGTCCCTATGTGCCAGAAAACATATTAGCGTAATTTCGTATTGATCAGAGATATAGGCCAGCTCTCTCCTACCTACAGTCTTCCACTAGTTGAGATCTAAAAAGGTGTGCGCACGAGGCGATTTTGCGTTCAACTTTTGCTTTCAACTCACGCAGGGT
>NW_016225620.1:0-1366 GCF_001687245.7 Rhagoletis zephyria
TTTGTATTTAATGTCGCATCAGGCAACTTCGATAGCCTATAAATTCTGGAATTCATCTTTATTTAATATACCAGATGCTCAAGATAAATTCATAAGCTACTGGAAGTCAACATGCCAACGATTTGAAGCAGAATATTTATGCGTTAATTCCTTATTGCAGAGTTATAGCCCCTCTGTCCAGTTCAATGTCCCTCGCTGTTAAACTCACGTCTGAATATACCATTCTGTGGTAATTATGGAATATTTGTATGCCTCTATATATGTATGTATGTGTTTGGCTCCATGAGTGTTAATAGCTTACCTATAAATATTTATGTGTAAATATGAGTACATGCATACATACATATGTATGTATGTAGGTATTAAACTGTTCCCTTATTTAGTTACTTAACGTACAAGCGCTGGTATAAAACCGTCCATCAATTTTTGCCTTACTATAGAGTTCGAAGGGAGATCAAACTTCTTGTCGACGACGATGGCAAACTGAGTGCTTGGTCATAGCCGAACATTCGACCAATTACCAAATCCGGTGAGTTTTTCAGCTAAGCTAAACTAAATAATAATTTTTGCAAAAGTATTCACACTGTACTTACGGACATTAATTTTATCTATACTTTCTGTCATATAAAACTAAAAGCCAAATTTTTTATTTATAGCCATTCGTCACTAGACACTTAACTTAAAAATAAATTGAATTTCATTTTTTCATCAGGTGACGAATCTTTTTGAAAAAATAGGAAGTTATTGCACATTCACAGGCCAAACCCTTTAATTTGGTACTTCATTTTGTAAAATCGATAGAACGGTATAGATCTCATGTGACGAAAAGGTTTTCGCGTATTATGNTACATAGATTACTAAAAGAAAAACAGATCCACATTAACTGCAATCAACATATGTACATATGTATGTATGTATGTATTTACATATGCGCTGCGATTAGGTTATAAATATTGCGCCATCTGTCACTCAAACCCGAAATACCTACAAATTTTGTATGGAAAATCATTTATGCCCATATATATATAAATAAAATAAACATACTTAGAAGATATCAAGCACTACTTCTCATATACCAAATGAAAGGATAAACTTTGAGTTTTTAATTGAGGAAAACAAAAACAAAATCATTTGAGCGGTTTTCAACAATTTTGGTAATAGAAAAAATTTGCAAATTTGCTGTACATAGTATCTTAGAAATAAAGCCTTTTCGAGGCTCCTTCGGTTAATATCATTATAACGCGTTTAACTTATAATATAATTGTAGTTGAATTAAATTTTTAAACAGCAACCCTCTGCAAATACCTCAAAAAATTCTGCGTGTTCATGCTGAACATTTCAAACCACCCTTACTTTTGACACATTA
>NW_016225621.1:0-1366 GCF_001687245.7 Rhagoletis zephyria
TTTAAAAGTGACTCTCAGCGGTTATACCTTACTATATTTTTATCATGGGTAAAACCGCTCGCTCAATTCGTCCGCTATTGGGTTTTTTTACGTTTGCTAGCATTTTGAGTTTTCTCTCTCGAAATGCTTCTAATGTCAAAGAAATTCAAAATAAACAAATGAAAATTTATGATTTGAACTGTTCATTTATTCAGAAGTTGAGAAAACTAAAACAATTCGAAACGAAAAATTAGTTGCTGCTTTAACGGCTGCCCAAATTCCTTTTCCTCTGCAAGCAAAGCAATCTAAAGTTCCCGCAACTATCGTATATACAGCAAAAATGGATCGAGGTTTGTGGTGTTATGAAAACGGATTTGCCAAAGTGCCCCTATGTATGCTCGACTAATTTTTTGCCACACCACCTGACCCAATGTAAGCACAAGATAGTTCTTTGCAAAAGTGCGGTGCCCTTAAGGTAAAAAATCTTCAAATGCATGCCAAAAGCTTCGCCANTATCTTCAAATGCATGCCAAAAGCTTCGCCTTAACATACGGGCAGAAGTCCATTACAGACAATTGCTTCCGTTCATTTATTTACATATGTATGTATATTCAAATTTTGTTGTTTCGACAGAAATATATTTCTTTGGTTTTTTTGAAAATAAAAACAAACAAATGCGAAATGACGGCGAGAGAAATTTTCAAAGTGCTAGCAAACGTCAAAATTCTTAAAGTTGGCTCTCAGCGATTGTACCTTATAAATAGTCATGATGAAGGTGTATTAAACAAGGTGCGATTGACAACTCAGTGCGGCTCTCTTTTAAGGTACTATAATGTCAAAAAGTATAAACAAACGAATTAACCCTTAGTGATGCATGTATCTTGTCAGCACTGATACCAAGGCTTTTATTTTGATTATAGTTTTGTTTTACTTACATTACCTGGAATATATATATTTTGTCAATAAAATAAAACAAATTATTTATATAATCGTTTTAGCAAATTTTCTTGTTTTTAATTGCCCAAGTTTTATGCTTTTGTGTGTTTATTTTTATATTTAAATTTTTTATCCTAAACATTATTCGACACCTATAGAAGTATGATTTTACATTTGTTTCCAATTTTATATGAGAGCTTAACTCTAACAANTCGTTTGAAAGTGCTTGACTCGGACGGACAACAAATGAAATCACTTTCCTTGAAGTGGTTTTCATAAACGCGAGATGAATCACGTAGTACAACACTACATCGCTGCTGTCTTAACTCGCAACTAGGTGGTTTAAAACATCGCTCTATTTTCGTGTCCTGATTTCTATTGCATACAGCGCACCGTCGAAATTTTTGTTCCGTTTCATCTTGGTTTCCTTACATTAAATATTTAAGAAAAG
>NW_016225622.1:0-1366 GCF_001687245.7 Rhagoletis zephyria
TGAATTTTTTTAAAAACGCATTACGCACTTATTTTTCAACAAAAAAAAATTAAAACTACAATCAACTACAAACGCTTCTGAATTCATTAAAATTGAAGCTGTAGCTGCAAAAAGCTTCATATGAATTTTTTCAAAGACGCATTACGCACTTATTTTTCAACTAAAAAAAAATTTTAAACTACAATCAACTACAAACGCTTCTGAATTCATTAAAATTGAAGCTGTAGCTGTAAAAAGCTTTATATGAATTAAGAAAAAAACGCATTACGCACTTTTTTTGAACTAAAAAAAAATGTAAACTAAAATAAACTACAAACGACTCTGGACCAGAATTAATTAAAACGGAAGCTGAAGCTTTAAAAAGCTTCATATAAATTTTTTTTAAAACGCATTAAGCACTTATTTTTCAACTAAAAAAAAAAACTTTTAACTACAATCAACTACAATCGAGTCTGGACCAGAATTCATTAAGACTGAAGCTGAAGCAGTAAAAAGCTTCATATAAATTTTTTTAAAAACGCATTACGCACTTTTTTTAACTAAAAAAAGAAAAATGTAACCTACAATCAACTACAAACGATTCTGGACCAGAATTCTTTAAAACGGAAGCTGAAGCTGTAAAAAGCTTCATATAAATTTTTTTAAAAACGCATTACGCACTTTTTTTGAACTAAAATAAAATGTAATGTACAAATAACTACAAACGATTCTGGACCAGAATTCTTTAAAACGGAAGCTGAAGCTGTAAAAAGCTTCATATACATTTTTTAAAAAACGCATTACGCACTTTTTTTGAACTAAAATAAAATGTAATGTACAAATAACTACAAACGATTCTGGACCAGAATTCTTTAAAACGGAAGCTGAAGCTGTAAAAAGCTTCATATAAATTTTTTTAAAACGCATTACGCACTTATTTTTGAACTAAAAAAAAAATTTAAAACTACAATCACATACAACGATTTTGGACCAGAATTCATTAAAACTGAAGCTGTAGCTGTAAAAAGCTTCATATAAATTTTTTTAAAACGCATTACGCACTTTTTTTGAACTAAAAAAATGTAATGTATAATCAACTACAAACGATTCTGGACCAGAATTCACTAAAACGGAAGCTGAAGCTGTAAAAAGCTTCATATAAATTTTTTAAAAAAAGGGTTACACACTTTTTTTTTAACTAAAAAAAGAAAAATGTAAACTACAATCAACTACAAACGATTCTGGACCTGAATTCATTAAAATTGAAGCTGTAGCTGTAAAAAGCTTCATTTGAATTAAAAACAACGCATAACGCACTTTTTTTGAACTAGAAAAAATTGTAAACTACAATCAACTATAAACGATTCTGGACCAGAATTCATTAAAC
>NW_016225623.1:0-1366 GCF_001687245.7 Rhagoletis zephyria
ATAAAAAAAATCCGACGAATTGATAACCTTCTCCTTTTTTTTGAAGTCGTTTAAAAACTACTGAAACAAATAACAAAATTATAAAAGAGTACCGTAAACAAAGAACTATCGCATGAAAGCTGTTTATAAAATACTTAATGAAAACAGAAAATTGTTGACACCATTCCCTAGCATTATAAATCAGTCAACTTTTAATCGTAAGCAATTTCGTTTGGGGTCGCCAATGCCTACTACGTATATTGCGAGTAAAGAAATTTTGAATAACATGAGATAATATTATTATGATTATGATTATCATTACTATTGTGAACTCCTATTCCCAATCAAGGATTCCCAAATTAAAGTGAAAGCAGAATAGCATTTACGATCGCATGATGCAAATGTTAAGATAATAAGAGCTGTAGAACTGAACCATGTAGGAACATTTTTTTTAAAAGGGCGTGTAATTTCTGGCGTGTGCCGATGACATCGACATCAACGGTAACAAAAATAGCGAAGTCTCTTCTGCCTTTTCCAAGCTGGATAAGGAAGCAAAGCGAATGCGCCTGGTGGTAAACGAGGACAAGACGAAGTATCTCCAGTCACCGCGTTCGCGCCTTGGAACCCACGTCACTGTTGACAGTTATAATTTCGGGAAAGTGGAGAATTTCATTTACTAGGGAACCAGCACTATCACCGATAAAAATATCAGCATGGAAAACCCACGCAGAATTACTCTTGCCAACAGGTGCTGCTTTGGACTGAGTAGGCAATTGGGGAGTAAAGTCCTTTCTCGACGCACAAAAACCGCACTCTATAAGTCACTCCTCATGGCTGAGTTGTTATATGCCGCAGAAGCTTAGACAATGACAACATTTTATGAGGCGGCTCTTGGAGTAGTCGAGAGAAAGATCTTTCGGAAGATATACAGGCTTCTATGCATGGGCGACGATGTTACCGTAGACGATGGAACGATGAGTTGTATGAGCTTTACAACTAAATGTACATAGTGCAGCGAATGAATATAGAGCGGCTCCGCTGGCTTAGACATGTCGTTCAATAGGAACCCAAGTTTCAGGTGTAAAAGAATTCAACTCGCAAGCCGATGGTGGTAGCAGACGAATAGGAAGCACCCATGGCCATGGAGAGACCAAGTTGGCACAGAGAAATGACTGGCATTCTTTGTGGAGCTCGGCCAAAATGGCTTAGGCGGTTACAAAGCCAAAGTAGAAGAAGAATATGCAAATGATAAATGACGGAGTTGGGGGACCTTCTTCATGGATGCGCCAAGAGGAACTAGCAAAATATTCCTAATCAGATGGATTCTGGCAACGGTTTGATCAAAAAATTACATTACCTTAGCTATCGCTTCGTCTGGAATTGCTGC
>NW_016225624.1:0-1366 GCF_001687245.7 Rhagoletis zephyria
ATTCGTCGTGCAGACATCTTGAATTGCTGCTCGAATCTTTACGAGTAGGAAATGCTAAGCTGAGGACGGGACCGATTTGGTCCGAACCAGGTTTTTAGTCAGGATGATCTTCCTCCCATTTAAGATTTTAAGGTGACCTGCAAGGTTGCCTTGTTTGAATTTGTTTGCTGGATGATGATGCTCTAGTGAAAAGATCTTTCGACTCGATATGGAAGGACTAAGCGCAAAAGCACCCATATACACTTGGTAGAAGAAACTGACGAAACTTTGCAAAGAAAGAGACGATTGGCGAATTTTGTTTGTTTCGGCTCCGCATGACAAATGGCTGTAGTGCCAAATTAGAGGAAGACGTTTCTTTTACAGTGAAATCTCTTCTCGGTAGACGTAATTTGGGTTCCTGGTTATCGAAACGTCACGACGTCGATGGAAATCTGGTCAACCGTCAGAGGGAGCTCCAGCCGTAACTAAATCGGTATAAAGGAGTAGTTATCTTTCTTGGCCCGGATGCGACTTCAAAACAACATCCCTGTCAGCAAAACCCAGATTGGTGGGCTGACGTGGAAAAATTTGTCACCGTCCTTACTGGGCACTGGCCTATTGACTTCGATGACAAAATACCAGGTGCCAATGGCAGAAAATGCAGAACTGAAGCTGAACACGAAACCATCAAGCATCTTTAATGGAAATGCCTACCTTTGATGAAGAAGAGAAGGAGCGCTTCGCAGACGCTTAGTAAAGCAATCTATTGCAAGACCTTCCGAACACCGCCTTTATAATTTTGTCAATCCTTTAGGTCGACCTTAAAAACATACACATAGCCTATGTTAATAGGGTCCTTAGTTGCTATTTGGGGCGTTAAATTCTTCTCCGCTATTAGAACCCAAACTGTATTCCGTAGCATTTAACAAAATGTTTTCAAAGAATATCACTTGAAAATCTTTAGCAAACTGCGCAAAATTGATATAAACCATATATATATACCTTCAGAACAGTGTTGTCCAGTTGAGACGGTCTACTACATATTATTTGCTGTGTATGTGTAGTGGGTAAATATGCCTTTAGTGATTTTATGTATGTACTTTATGAAACTACGCAGGCCTAGTACTTCTTTACTTACCGGGTATTTCCTTGCCACCGCATGAACAATCTGGTAGCAGACAAACATCCTTGCGACACTTGGCTGCTGTCTTGTCGGGCGTTGGTTGTGGGTAAAGCGGTTCCGGCCGTGTTGGTGGATTTCTATAGATATCGACAAACTCCTGTGCTTTCGATACGATCGTGCCCGAAGGCTTCAAAGTGGGACGTGTGCGTCTGCATGAAGTGAAGTGAATGTTTGTTGTTATTGGAGTAACTCATTGTGATTATC
>NW_016225625.1:0-1366 GCF_001687245.7 Rhagoletis zephyria
AGAAGGCCAGCTAGGGTTACTCCAAAAAGTTTATCTAGAAAATTTTTTAACAATATAAAATCCGGGTAGCTCAATCATTGGTGGAAGACCTAAGAGATCCCGATGGAATCTGCGAGGTAATATGGGAAGAGCATAGAAGAGCTCATCGCAACGCCATCGAGAATAAGAAACAAATCTTGGAGAAATATTATTTTCCAAGAATGAATAGTATTATCAGGGGCTACGTTTCATCATGTGAAACGTGTAAAATCAGCAAGTATGATAGGCACCCCAATAAACCGGAATTGCAAAATGCACCTATTCCATCCCGCCCTTGCGAAATCATCCACGTAGATATCTTCGAGATACAAGGAGAGAAATTCCTCAGCTGCATTGACAAGTTTTCAAAATTTGCAAAACTATTTCACTNCACGAGCGCGGTCTAGTTAGCCCAATAATAGAAAATCTGCTAGAGTCACTAGGAGTTGGGCTGTATCGCACACCTTCTCAGAGAAGCGAGGTGAATGGCCAAGTAGAAAGGCTCCATTCCACATTGATAGAAATTATCAGATGCCTGAAGATAGACAACCCGAGTTTAAAAATGAAAGCACTAGTAAATATAGCAGTAGATCGCTATAATAACTCCATTCACTCCGTTATAAACCGGAAACCCAGTGAGGTATTTTTCAACCGTGCAAAAGCGGCTAATTACCAGGAGTTACTGGAAAAAAGCAGAAAAGCCAATGAATACCTAAAAATCTTACTGACTCAGAAACAACTAGCTTATATTGAACGGCACAACAAAAAGAGATCTCTACCGGAGCGTTATGATGAGAACGATATCATATACGTGAAGGACAAACAGATCAAGGGAAAGCAAAAACCCATTTTCAAAAAAGAAATTGTCGCTAAGGACAACAGAGTGTCCGAAAAGTGTGGGAAAAAAAATCCACAAAACACATATAAGAAACGTCAAGCGTAGGAACACATCCTAGCACTTGAAACAGAAACCGAAAAATTTTGAAAATAACACAAAACTAGAAACACAAAAAATATTTTATTTTTTTTTTTTTGAAATAAAGGAACGTTCAGCACTACAAGAGCGGGCTTATAAGTGGGACAAGTCGTGCCCTAGTAGGGGGCGACGCCATCGAATTTGACAAATGGCTACGTCGCCTCCAAAAACGGAATCTGGCGACCCCCCATAGCCGGTTCGAGAACAGTGTGGACCTCTATCCTACAAAAGAATTTAAACCGAATTTTTGCAAAACTTGCGCCTAATCCGCAAGAAAACAAGAAAAATAGTTTTGCGACTAATCCGCATAACACATATTATAATGAATCCTTGCGCCTAATCCGCAAGAGAAGATAAAAAAGATATACAAAA
>NW_016225626.1:0-1366 GCF_001687245.7 Rhagoletis zephyria
GCCTGCAGACCAAGACGAAGGCGCTGGACTGTTCCTTTTTTCTAGACTTTTTTACTCAAAATATTCATAGTAAACTTCCGACAGTCATTCATAAAAATAAGCAGTCCAACTAAAAATCCTTAATATTGCAAAAACTATAGTTTACAGTCCAACGATTGCAATGATTGTGCAAAGTACCATTTCTTTGATGTTTTCTTGAAAAAGTAATACCAAAAAATTTGCTTTCAACTGTATTTGTTTACAATTTTATTTGTTGGCGTACTAAGTACTAGCGTACGCTGATGTAGAAAATATGTAATAAAATTTCTATTTAGCCGTTATTAGCCTGATGGATGCAATTTTGTATTTTGATAAGAGGAATTTAAAAATGTGTTTAAAGGAAATCGGCGACACATTCCTTTCGTATAACAAAGCTGCCTTTGTGTCGAGCGCTTGGACGCAGCAGGTCCTTACAACCAATTCGTATGCATAATTTATACAATTGCCAATAAAGTAGACACAAAATTTAAGAAAGGCAACATTGGTACATACATACATATATCACAAAAATCACTTTATTGTACACATATATGTATATGCACCGCCGTGGTGTAGTGGTTAGCAGTGCGCGCCACCATTCCGCAAGGCCGAGGTTTAAGCCCAGCTTCCGACCAAAGTTAAAATATAAAACACAAAATATGTAGTTTTTTTTTTTTTAATAGTGGTCGCGCCTCGGAAAGCAATGGCAAACCTCCGAGTGTATTCTGCAATGAGNCTTTGTGTGACAAAATCAAGGCGCTCGCCACAAATCGGAGGTGAAGCTCGGCCAAACACTAACATATTGTGTAAGCGCCAATCTATTATTATTACATATTGTATTTTCAAACATACCCTGCAGAAAATCAAACTGGTTCAGAATTCGCGCCATACTAGCTTGACTTTTTTTTTAACATTTCGATGTCCTACGAAATGAGTTAACAAGTTTTTTTTTGTAAGAAAAAAGGTTTACTATGAGTCGTTTATTAAATCTGAAAACTCACAAGTGCCTCCGCCAGAAGTACGAATTTTTACTTTACTTCTCAGCTTTCACGTGCTAAATGTGAGAAACTTTGATGATAGTGCAACTAGCACAACGCAAGTTTCAACCAGTGATGGAAAAGTAGGCACAATAGTGCCCTTTTTGGCACTTTCATTCACAGAGGCACTTTTGGCACAATCATAAAATACAGAAATTTAAAATAAAAGGCCACTACATAACAAAAAATCACATACCACATTATAGATTAAAAAATACAAAAAGTGAAAATAAAAAGCACTAAAAATTAAAATAAGGTATGCGAGAAATATTTACAAACCGCTGAATTCTGTTGTGAATACGCAGTACGAA
>NW_016225627.1:0-1366 GCF_001687245.7 Rhagoletis zephyria
GAAGATACAATGAAAGAATTAGTTCAAAAACAGCCATAAAGAAAAAGTATTTTAACATTATTGGTATGTTATTGTCGTTGGTGAGAAAATAAGTTTCATAAGTTAAAGTGATCACTAGATTAGGCAAAGCAATTGTTAAATATGGGCTCCAAAATCGCGCGTATTCCTGAAGATCACTATTGATGGACATCAGTTGGCGATTGAGAATGAAAAGCCGATGTGCTAAATGATCACTTTTAGATTTTAAGACTGTTTTCAACTTTAGTAAAACTAGACGTTGCTGTAGAGCTACATAACGACTTGTCAAAATGACAAAAACAGGAAAGCCGACAATCGCTACAAACAAAAAACCAAATATTTTAAAAAATTTAACACACAAAAACGATTACCAAAATAAAAGTAGCCAACTCCAAACGAGAACTGAAATGCCCAGTAAAAAAGTAAGCAGTGAAATGAAATTACAAACTTTCCGTTGAGGTAAACGTTAATGTAAAACCAGATTAGCGACAAGATGGTGACAATGGCTACAATTGATAAAAGCAACTTTTTATATTTTTCTCTAAACTTTAAAATTTCTATTGTTATATCATTTGGTAGCGGTAACCAGTTTTTAGTAAGGGAGTGTTCATCAACTTTAACAAGCAAAAACTCTTTCTTAACAGGTTGTACAAAAATGTACGACATAAAAGTAAGCACCTCTGAAATAGTGCACAACACTATGAGTTGATTAATTTGCGGATGAATGTGAGCTGGTATAAGCTGATAAGTGTAGAGGTAATCACTGGTCCACAGTCCGCTCCAGTTGACGCTTCCTGTAGCTTCCAATTCGAGGAATATGACGCCGTACATGGTAAAAAGTGTAATGAAAATCAAGTGATAGGCCATTCGCCTGTTTTTGACCACCACATTCTCAGGCGTGACAACAACATCGAAACGAGTTATACACAAATCTGTAAAGATGTTCCAGACTAAAGAAGCAGCTCGTTGAAAAATGATAAACATTTAATATTGAATTATTGTGTTTTTGGAAAGTGATTTGAACTATTGAATTTCGTTTTAAAAAACTTTTTGGTGCGTTTTTAATTTAAAGACATAATGATAACAAAAAAAATAATCAATATTTTTTACACAATTTTTAATTAAAAAAAATGTAAGTTGTTGAAATGATTGCAAATTGACAAACAAGTTTTTTAAAATTAATCAATTTTAGGTTTCAAACAATATTTTTATTTTTAAAAAGAACTAATATAAGCACGCTTATATAGGATATTATCTTAAAAATAAAATAAAAATGAGCCAACAATAACATTTCAAAAGCAGTTATCTTTTACCGTATGAAAAGTTTTCGAAGTGATTCGGTAGCCAA
>NW_016225629.1:0-1128 GCF_001687245.7 Rhagoletis zephyria
GCACGCCACAAATCGGAGGAGAAGCTCGGCCAAGCACTAACATATGTGTCAGCGCCAATCTATTATTATACATATAAATTACATACACGTACATACGTGTAGTTAAAGTNGCACGCCACAAATCGGAGGAGAAGCTCGGCCAAGCACTAACATATGTGTCAGCGCCAATCTATTATTATACATATAAATTACATACACGTACATACGTGTAGTTAAAGTACGGTCGCAAACGACTCGCCGGCGAACTCGCCGTCGGATGAAAAGCACACTTCGCCGGCGGGCCGCAAAAACGACTCGCCGGCGAGTCGCAAAAACGACTTACCGGCGGGTCGCAAAAACGACTTACCCCGCCGACAGCCCGCAAGAACGATATACCAGCGAACTGCAAAACGACGCTCAAAGTTGCTAGAAAATTAAAAACAATTTTTATAGTTTAAAATAGTTTAATTTAATTCATTGAATTTTTTTCAAAGTTTTTTAAATATACATAAATACTTAAATATTAATAAAAAAGAAAAATAACGTAAACATTCACCCATAAAATACAAACAAAAATTTTAATATAATATAAGTTTTAACAATTAATTTTTATGTTACTTCATTTTAGTTATCTTTAAAATTAATTAAAATTGGGTTTATTTTTTCACAAGGACCATGTAAATTTATCATCTCTCACATTCGGAATGCGATCGACAAAAAAAATGTCCGCTGCTTTTCATTCGCGATCGAAAAAAGCAAAGAAATTTCCTCTCACTCGAATATGAATAATCCAAAAGCTTATCGCGATAAACTTATCGCGAAAAATTTTCAACGACGTTTTCTCGTTTGTTTTGGGTATGCATTTTGTTAAGAGCGAAATACACCACACAAGCGGCTTGTCAAACATTCTTCAAACCTACTTTTCCCATTTCGCCATACACCATGCAAACATGACTCGTTCAAGCAAAGAATTTTAGTTTTCTTCCAGTTCGCAATGCTAAATATTATGGGTTTCTTTCATTTTCCTCTCTTACGTCCTTACTCGGTGAAAATTTCGTTGCGAATGAGGCGATTTTGCTATACACAACGCAAGCGGTTTGATCAAACATCAACATGGCGGCCAGAAAATCAAAAAATTTTGATTTTTGC
>NW_016225629.1:1200-1366 GCF_001687245.7 Rhagoletis zephyria
CACCCCCATACACAGCACAAATGGCTTGAAGCAAAGGGAAATTTCGCTTGGTTTGTCAAACCGCTTGTGTGGTGTATTTCGCTCTTTATGCATACAGCATACATTAGTGATGTGAAATGTTTCGAGTATCGAATAGCACGTATTTGATACTGTTGAGCAATTTGAG
>NW_016225630.1:0-1366 GCF_001687245.7 Rhagoletis zephyria
TTACGTTTCTATTTGATTTTAATATTTTTTTCCCTCAGTGTACGTAGTATGCTGGATAAATGGGCGAAAAGTTTGATCTGCAAGGTAACTAAGTTCTTCCAACAGGAGATTAGCCGATTGAGGAGCAAAGGAGCTGTTAAACCCACAAATTACAAACATCTCTGGTTACTGCTGACCGGTCATTCTCCAATCGGAATTCACATTTCAAAACTCACCCCATCACCTCAAACTCCCATTACAGCCGTCATATGGAGAATTATGAGGTGCAATCATCTTAACATCTGCAATTCACCTGCCGAACTTTCGCTAACTGTAGGGTTGAACACCTTGGATTTCAGTTCCCCTTCACCGTCGATTAGCTTTTGCTGATTGGGGAAACATAAGCCGCTTAAGTAGCTTTGTTGTGAGAACGGATCGTTTTTCTACCACAATTCCTTAATTACTCTACAGCTCCAAAGCTATTTCCAGCAAGCCATTTTGGATGCGTGTAGACTTAACGCTGATAACTCATTGTCGTGCAAACATTTTAGAACGCATAATTTTGTGTGCAAATGGACTGACACACTTAGCTGAGCCCCAAGTACTGCAAGGACAAATAACTACGAATATGTACACTTAGGCGCATACGAGTGGGGTAGTATGTGAATGAGCATGCACACATATGCAGATACATACTAGCGTGCGTTCACCATGTGTAGGAATCACTCCACTAGTGTATGCACTCGATTATGACCGCGTACAAGCGGTTTGTTCTCATTTGCCAGAATAATCACTGTATTTGCAAAAAAAGGTAGCAATACCAGAGGTAGGTTTAATGCTTTGCTGCAGACTTATCAACTTCAGCCTAGCAAAGCAATAACTAGCGGAACGCAAGGGTTCTCTTTAAATTTGCAGGACTTTGTAATTTATCAAAAAATTAATTATTTGGCTTGCATACGTTATGGTTCTTCTACAAAAGATGCTAGAAAAATTAAACTTTTTCAATCAATTTCAAATGCTTCAGTTACCTGGAAAAAACGGATCATAGCGCTGTATATTTTCGTTTCACCTCAAGATAATAATGAGACTTCCGAGACCACAGATCACACTCCTCCATAGTTTCTGTTGAACTGGATCCACTCATCAATCTACAAGAGCACCAATGACTCCTTGAGAATCCCAGAAGAAAAGAAAACAGCCGCACGATTTACGGCTCAAGGTGGGGTTCTATCTAAAGCTAATACAGCTGCTACGTTTGCAGATGGCTTAATAATTTTGGTCGTAGGAAAGCTCATCTCAACGGTCATTAAGACTTTAGAATATACAGTTAACGACCTGGCAAGTTGGGCAAAAAATGAATGGTCTAGGGGTTAATCCCTTCCAAACT
>NW_016225632.1:0-1366 GCF_001687245.7 Rhagoletis zephyria
GTTCACTTTTAATGAAATTAACGCCTTTCACCATTTTGTGACATTTTGCGTACATTTTTTTTTTCTATAAAACAAATAAGAATACAGCAATGACCAATTTATTCATGATTATGGTGGACATTGTACATACTACAGCACATTTGGAACACTGGCGGCGGCACGCGGCACACATGGCGTATGAGTGATGTGATGAAATGCAAATTGGGGGAATTTTCGTTGAACGTTAGGACTATAAAAAAAAGTAAGTGCGCCTGGGCCACAGTATAGAAGTGAAACTTACGTATATATATAATTTGTGTCATAATCAATATATCGGATGTTTATATTCAATATAATCTATCTGCAATTTTCAGATTGTCCGATGTTGAACCCATCTGGTCATCATAGCTGTCATCACTAATGATAATTTGAACTATGCAATTCAGTAACAAATTTTTGTAACAAACGATATACATATATATATGGTCAGCATTAATATTTCAGTTACAGCAAGGTACCATGTAGTCCGTGATGGCTACATGCCCTTTGGCATTGAACTGTGGCCAGTGTTTCTTTGCTTGAACTCCAATGTTGCAATCAGTCTCGCCGCGGACTTAGCAACAAGGCTTTTTGACGCAAGGTCGAGAGGTTTTATATTGAGAATTTTTTCCAGTGCAGCCGTTGGAGTTGTTCTCAGTGCTCCTGTTGTACACGATAAAGAGAGGCATTGAGTGGTCCGCGTACCAGAGCGCCATAGAGTAGTATTGGTCTCACTATTGCTTTGTAGCATCAATGCATTAGGGCAGGGGATGACCCCAAGTAACTCCTAAGCATGCGTAGAGGGTATTACTCGCTTTCATCACTCTGTCCTCCATATTGTACCTCCACAGCAGTTTGCAGTCCAGGATTACTCCAAGGTACCTTGAACAACTTTAGGAGGAGTAAAGTTATTGAAAAATCACAAGAAACCTTTTTGGGTGGGGGAACAAATACAAATACAATAAGTTCAAAAATTCCATGTTATTTAAATGGGAATTGTAGTGGGATTTCGGCGCGGTTTAATTTGAAAAAAGCGAGTTTTTGGATTGGATATATTTCACCGTGTGACAGTAAATTTTACAAACAAAAAAATTAATATATTCTCTCTGACGTCAGAATTTTTCGAAAGTTTATTAACTTAAAAAGATTAAAAAAATTTATTAAATATTTTTTTGAATTAATCATATATTTACAATTTCGAAGTCCTTTGAAGAAAAATCCTGACGTCAGAGTAAAAAACTAAAAACGCAGTTTACTATATTTGACCCATAGTTACGTGAATATATCGACTCTTTCGTGTTTTGATTTTTTTTTTGACGTAGAATACGTCTTACCTTAAGGTATGGGG
>NW_016225634.1:0-1366 GCF_001687245.7 Rhagoletis zephyria
ATGCTCATTTTGTAAATGGTGCGAAAAATTAATAGTTTTTTAGCCATAATGTTGCACATGTTATAAATGCGTATTAAACAAAATGAAATGTTTATCTACGTAAAATGGCAGTTTTAAAATAATTGCACAGGAGTTTAAATGATAATAAGCAATTGAATTTTGTTTTTAAAAATAAAAACGTAATAGAAAATAATAAAATTGATTTGTATATATTAAAATAGGCATTTTGACATTTATTTTTGTCGTTGTACACCAATGCGTAATTAAATTGCTAAAAACAATTTTTTATTTATACTAGGGGATCTCCAGGTGTTCCACCAGTAGATTTTGGCTGGAGCGAGTAGGGGTGCCCGACCTCGCCGCCTTGAGCCGTGCACCGCTAGAACTTTCAAACTACTCTATCGCGAATCTCTGACGTGACTTGACCACTGTCAACTTCCGTCTCCTCGGGCCCCGCTCGCTTCGCTCGCGGGACCCTCGTCGACGGAAGTTAACAGTGGTCAAGTCACGTCAGAGCACGCGAGGTGTAGCCGTGCACTGCTAGTATACATCGATCACTTTAGCGGCGGCTCACCCGACATCGCTTGGCCACTTTAAACTTCCGCCGCCTCGGGCCCCGCTCGCTTCGCTCGCGGGACCCTCGTCGACGGAAGTTAACAGTGGTCAAGTCACGTCAGAGCACGCGAGGTGTAGCCGTGCACTGCTAGTATACATCGATCACTTTAGCGGCGGCTCACCCGACATCGCTTGGCCACTTTAAACTTCCGCCGCCTTGTGCCGTGCACTGCAAAGGAGCAGTGCGTGTCTTTGCTGCTTTATCTGAGTTCTCTCCTTTCCCGCTAGATGGCGGCGCGCAGTTGTTGACTTTGTAAACACGAAATTTGGGCCAGGTTTGACCGGATCTAGCTNAAGTGGCCAAGAGGTGCCAGACCTCGCCGCCTTGTGCCGTGCACTGCAAAGGAGCAGTGCGTGTCTTTGCTGCTTTATCTGAGTTCTCTCCTTTCCCGCTAGATGGCGGCGCGCAGTTGTTGACTTTGTAAACACGAAATTTGGGCCAGGTTTGACCGGATCTAGCTCTAAAACGGCTGAGTCTTTTTTCAATCTGATTNTTTATCTGAGTTCTCTCCTTTCCCGCTAGATGGCGGCGCGCAGTTGTTGACTTTGTAAACACGAAATTTGGGCCAGGTTTGACCGGATCTAGCTCTAAAACGGCTGAGTCTTTTTTCAATCTGATTGAATGCTGCAATCCGCACAACTGTCAACTGTTATTGTGCGGAGTTTGACAACGATCGGTTCAGAAACAAAAAAGCCTATCGCCGCAGAAAATATATGGTTGTTATTTGGGAAAAAGGGGCCTAGCTTCCAA
>NW_016225635.1:0-1366 GCF_001687245.7 Rhagoletis zephyria
CCAGTCTCGTGAACGCTAGTCGCAGCTGCCTTCGAATCGCCGGCGGACTTGCGAAGGACGCCTCTTCGCCANTCCTCCACTGCCACCACTACCATCAACAGCAGCAGCAACAGCAGCACAACATCTCCCATGGTTGCTGGCTAAAGTTCTACCTTTCTGCTAAGGCTCGTAATCACAAGAGGAAAAACATAGTCACCGCATCCCGTCCACCTTCTTCTACTTCATCAACTCATTTGCATTCGCATTCACCTCATCACTACTCAGTCACTACTAGTTCATATCAGAACAATCACCACGGCCTGAGAATGTACCGCTCCAGTCTCGTGAACGCTAGTCGCAGCTGCCTTCGAATCGCCGGCGGACTTGCGAAGGACGCCTCTTCGCCAGCCTCAAACTTGAAGCTAGCCAGAGCGAGCTGTCAATCAAAGGGTGAAGGACTGCTGCTTCACCACCACCCTCAGCAGATCTCCGTCTGTGATGCCTCCAGCCTGGCCTCCAGCTCCAGCTCGGCTCGTGCCGCTGACGTTTGCTCTACCAAGCAGCGGTAAGTGAGCTTTAAAAACGACCTCTTCAACGTGATTGACCTTTTCAATTTTCTCCCCCACTTTAGCTCACCGGTTGGCACCAGCAGTGGTGGTGGTGGTAGTGCCTCGGTGCGCCTCTTCAGCTCAGGCGGCGACCTGCCCAGTCACATCAAGGTGACCCTGCCGGCGCTGTCGCCGACGATGGAGCTGGGCACGATTGTCAGCTGGGAGAAGAAGGAGGGCGACAAGCTGAACGAGGGCGACCTGCTGGCGGAGATTGAGACCGACAAGGCGACGATGGGCTTTGAGACGCCCGAGGAGGGCTACCTCGCCAAGATTCTCATTCCCGCCGGCACCAAGGATATTCCCATTGGAAAGGTGAGTGGCACTGTCCCTTTGGGAGAGAGAGAGAGAGAGTTCTCAGCTCTAACCTTGACATCTCTCTTTTCAGCTACTCTGCATAATCGTCTCCGAACAGAGCGACGTGGCCGCTTTTGCCAGCTACGTGCCCACGGGGGCTGACCTGGAGGGGGCCGCAAAGGCCGAACCACCGCCGCCTCAGCAGCAAGCGTCCACTCCCTCACCTTCACCGCCTTCAGCTCCTTCAGCCGCCGCCGCCGCCCCATCAGCGGTTGCCTTTGCCGCCGCCCCCTCCGTGGTCACCTCCTCGCTGTCGCCCTCGAGCGGCCTGGCCGGCCGCCTCTTTGCGAGCCCGCTCGCGAAGAAGCTCGCCAGCGAGAAGGGCATCGACCTGGCGGCCCTTGCCGGCCAGGGCACCGGCCCCTCTGGGCGGATTCGCGCCCAGGACGTGCTGACGGCCAGTCCGGCGAGGATGGCTGCCG
>NW_016225637.1:0-1366 GCF_001687245.7 Rhagoletis zephyria
CTATTGACTCTGCAGACACTGTAGATAAGCCTTATTAAGTTGGTTTCCATCCCCAGATTATGAATATACTTTACTATTGCCTCTGGGGTGACATTGTTGAAGGCCCCCTCGATATCGAAGAAGAAGGTCCCTACTCCATTATATTCATGCGTGAAGGCTTCCTCTGACCACTTCACCGACCTTTTCTTGCAATAACCAGCTCTTGAAAGACAGTCACAAGGAATCGCGTTTCTTAAACATGAGAGCCTTCTCCAGCCTTCGGGATGAACGCAACACTGGCGACCCTCCAAGCCTTTGCGATGTACCCGNTTCTCCAGCCTTCGGGATGAACGCAACACTGGCGACCCTCCAAGCCTTTGGGATGTACCCGGTCCTCACGTAGGCCGCATAAATAGGATCCAACCAATTGCACGACACCTTTAGAGCCTTTTGCAGCTGCGCAGGTATGATGCCATCGGTCCCCGGCGTCTTTAATGGTTTGAACGAATTTATCGCCCAGGCCATGTGATGATCGTCCAAAAGATCGGAGAACGACAGGACCTGGGGAGAGATTCTGTGACCAGTTAGCGACAATTTTCGAATCGCTATCGCACTTTTTGACGCAAAAACATTTATATAATACGTCAAAAAGTGCGATAGCGATCCGAAAATTATAACTAACTGGTTACAGAATCCCCCTCCTGAAGTACAAAATATCGCATAGAAGTACATTTGACTGTACTTCGAAGTAAGAAGTACAAGAGCGAAAAAAGAAGTACTGTACTTCCGAAAGAAGTACGGTTGGTCACATTAGTGATACCATACTAATTTGGCTTAGTTCCGATCATGGGATCATATGGAAAGTAACGGTACTCTTAAATTTTAAACTGACTTCAAAAAAAGGAGGAGGTTATCAGTTCGTCGGAATATATATATATTTTTTTATGTATGTTACCGCATAACTTTGGACCACGTTAACCGATTTCGATAATTCCTTTTTCATCGGAAAGGTGGTACCACAAGGGTGGTTCCATACTAATTTTGATGATATTAAATTTTTAAACTCCTATTTTTGTCCATTGTTTATCTGGTTTCAGGGCACTGGGCGTCAAGTCAAGGAACTTGAGGAGGTCCCTTGTTTCGGTTGTACCCAAGCAATTAAGTAACGTAGTCAGTTTCATGGGGAAGCAACATCCTTTTTTCGTGTGGTATCCTAATGTTAATACAAATTCATATTAAGTCGTGTAATTTTAAATATGCCATGTTAATTCGGACAAACCACACCGCTTTACAACTTAACAACTAGATAATTGATAATTTTTTCAACATCCTGACGATAGGAGGGATGAAATTTAGTCTCGCTTTTCTCTCGCTTCTCAATAACAGC
>NW_016225638.1:0-1366 GCF_001687245.7 Rhagoletis zephyria
ACACTAGCTGCGTTGTCGCATGATTGAAATTCAAGTGCGCGACCTTATAGTAAGTACTTGTTGTGTGGTCTGCTGTTCGGTAGAAATGAAAATTTTGACGGAAAAATTATCTGTTTCACAAAACAATATAACTTGCCGTTAAAAATGTAAAAGCTAGATTACTAACCAAATCAAGCTTGAACTGAGCTGGTATAATAACAAAAATATTAATATCTATGTTTGTTATTATTTAAAAAATTGATTTTAATTGTTTAAAAGCTTTTGTTAAAAACAAAATTTTTTATTATAACAATTGTTTTTTATGTTATGTTTCATCAAAATTAATACCAAAAACTGTGTTTTTAACAAAAAAAGTTTAGGTAAAAGCTTTTGTTTGAAGTTGCGGGGGTGATAATACAAAATAAAAAAACAATTTTTTATTGTCAAATAAAAAACAAAATTTAAAAACGTATCCAATCAGCCTTGTTTATTATTTGTTTTTAATTGAAAACAAAAATAGATCGTTTTATTGCCAAGGAGTGCTGCCATAAGGGCCAAATTAACCTTGAAACGGATGTGTGGAGTAACAACAATAAATTTCTTAAAATAATTGTGTTTTGTACATTTTTGTTTGTTGTTTGTCTAGCTTTCAGATTTTGTTAGCTAAAAACGTTTTTATTTTTCATGCAGTAACAAAGTATATATCTTAATTTAGAAACCCCTATTGTTGATCAGTGCTTGCTCCTGTGTTAGTGTTAGTGTTAAAAACAATTTTTTAAATTAAAAATGTGAATTTGATTTTAAAAAATTACACTTTAGTTTTGAAAAAGGTATAGCTGTTGTTTGATATAAAAAAAACACTGCGCTTCTGATTAAGCAAAACTTTCAGAAAAAATCGTTTACAAAAGTTGCACAAAAATTAGCTTCCCACTAAGCATTTGTAAGCAATTTCAAGCNAAAAATCGTTTAAAAAAAATTGCACAAAAATTAGCTTCCCACTAAGCATTTGTAAGCAATTTCAAGTTCTACAGGAGAGGCCACTGGAAAGGGAAATCCAATTCACCGCTATTTGTTACATAATGTATCACCGCCACCACCACCACTGTACCACCACTGATCTGCCCAATTTACAGCGCGTTAAAGTTTTTTGTTGTTTCCAGCAGGCTACCAAACAAAGCAGTGAGATGATGGCCAGCCTGACGTTCTCCTTCTCTAGGGAAATTAGCCAGCACATCGGTTGCTTTTTCATTTTATTTCTCTCTCTCTTTGGTTCTTTTGGCCTGTCACACAGTCACACTGCTTTTCATCTTTGTCCTTTCATTCTCCTCGGCACTACAGACATTAGCTCTGCTCACTGTTCAGCGGAAATCTGTGATGCGATCCAAAT
>NW_016225640.1:0-1366 GCF_001687245.7 Rhagoletis zephyria
GGAAGTAGTATCAAAAAATAATATCGATGCTTCAAAAATATCGGACCTATAGTATCGATACCTACTCATATCGGTACTCATTGTGTATTCCGTATTAGGTTAAATTTATGTTTTTAAATCACAAGTTAATCATCCTCTGGGAATCCTTAACTCAGTATAATAAAATTTAATAATGTAGGAACCAGGGTTCGGAAATTCTTACGCACATTCTCTCACGTTCGCGATCAAGAATATTCCACAATTATTTTTGCATTCTTTTATCGCGAGTGAAAAATGCAATCAAATTTATCATCTCTCACATTCGGAATGCGATCGAGAAAAAAATTTCCGCTGCTTTTCATTAGCGAGCGAAAAAAGCAAAGAAATTTCCTCTCACTCGAATATGAGAAGTACGAGCATTGCCGATGTCGGCCTATCGTAAATGAGCAAAACAATGCAAGTAATCTATTCGCGATCACTCACAACAGCTGATCGCGATAAACTTATTGCGATAAATTTTCAACGACGTTTTATGGGAGATATTTTTCGTGTTTGTTTTGGTTATGGATTTTGTTATGTATACAGCATACATACATACATATGTTCATATCGTCGATGCTTTTGCAGAACCACCCATGGACCAATTGCAAAACCGCCTATCTTACGGCACTCAAATTTTACAGGAGCGCGAAAAAACAGTTTATTCTTTGAAGGAATTGCCTTGATTGGCGGTATTTTCTCTAGCTATTATTTTAGAAATCTGTTGTTTTAATAACAATTTAACTATTTTTATGCATAAATCTCGTTGCCTTGAGTTCAGGGTTACCAAATATCATTTTTGCCACATCGGTGATTTAGGCGGTTTTGCAACTGGTCGATGAGCGGTTCTGCAAAAACATCGACGTTATGTATATGTAAGGAATGCAAGCAAATGCTTTTCGGTTCGAACGAATGTAGGAAAATGCACAAATATATGAATTATGGTGGTAATATATATGTATGTACAGAGTGCAATGGGGTGTAGTCGTTGCGCTGGGTATGCAGTTACAGTTGCATAGCTATACTCAATCCCGACTCTTGCGTCCTCGTTCGCGCACTCTGGGCAACGTGAGTGAAGCCTTGAGTCACGGCAGAAAGAGAGGGAGCTTCGGTGGGGCCACTCCGACTTATTCGGTTTAAGGGCTCAATGAAGTCTGCAGTGGCTACAATTTGAGGGCATGTACCTGGAATGTCCGAACCCTTAATGGGGAAGGTGCCTCTGCCCGGCTGGTTGATGACCTCGTAAGGACCAAATCTGACATCACCGCCATCCAAGAAATGCGTTGGACGGGCCAAGGAAAGCAATGTCTGGGGCCTTGCGACATCTACTACAGCTGCCATGTAAACG
>NW_016225641.1:0-1366 GCF_001687245.7 Rhagoletis zephyria
ATAAAATCAAGTCAGGAAAAATATTCAAGCAATCTCTGGACAAAATAGGCTTAATGACAGGCGCCGGAGCAGTTTCTCCTTCGGCTGTTGAGCGAATCAAAGCGGGCGATTTGCAGGAGTTAAAACCTGTAATCCGCAATGTGCCAAAATCGTATGTTATTACGAAACCGACGAGTGGTGCTGGTCAACAGTGCACACAATATTACCCTCCGGTTGGCGCGTCACCAACATCGATATGCTCTAATTCTTCGGTCATTTCGTCAACATTGTCATCAGCAGCGCCAAAGTTTAGCGACAACTCGTCGGATTCGGGTTTCGATGAAAATCTGCAGGATCGAAAATCTGCCAGTCCTTTGGTAAGTTGAATTTTATTTTTCATCCATGTTCCAGAAACACATCTTGTTAGTGTCGACTTTAACATACCCACATTTCGATTCAATCTTTAAATGAATCAAATTGTATTCTGTTCCCGTACTTCGCGGGAACCCTTTAAGCATAATTGTGCTGCTATATAAGTTATTGACTGTTCCGGTTTCAGATTGAGGAACATATGCGGAGTGGAAGAAGGGGGCAAACGCGTTACAAATAGTTTGAACGTCGGTCGAGGATTCCCCCAAATAATGCACCAGATAAGGAATTCCAGGGTTTTTCTTTTTGCTATTTATAAACTGCCAAAACCGTTTACTATTTAGGCCCTTATTATGAGTTGCGTTCGATTTGCGATCTTCGCTGGTTATCGAGAAACCAAACGCAAAATCATAGTTTTCTAAAACTTCGCTACATCATCGAAAGCAAAAATCTGTTTGACAGAAAATTCGATACGACTCATAAGTTGCGTTCCAGCAGCAGTACGAATAGCAGGAAATTACAGGATTTTGCAGGAAGCTGTTCCCGCACGACACCTTACACAAGGTTTATTAAAGGCGAAAACAGCTGTTCCTGTAAATCCTGCAAAACCTGCTATTCGTACTGCTGCTGGGACGCAACTATAATAACGGCCAATACTAAGTATGGGTGTGTTCGAGCTACGTAATAGTTGCGATCCCGTCCGAGTCCGGACTAGTCAGAATCAGTTAGATTTTACTGGAAATCGATCCCGTACTCGGTTCTCTGACAATTGAGAGGACAAAAAAGAGAGTAAAAAAGATCCTCTCTCTGTCAGAAGTTACCAGCTTTAGTCCGAAGATTTTTTGCTGGCAAGGTTTCCTCTTCGTCTACATCCATGCAGCTTCTGCAGTAGTCGTTCCAGCGTGCGCCCAGCCTAGCTNCCGAAGATTTTTTGCTGGCAAGGTTTCCTCTTCGTCTACATCCATGCAGCTTCTGCAGTAGTCGTTCCAGCGTGCGCCCAGCCTAGCTGCGTGCAATC
>NW_016225642.1:0-1366 GCF_001687245.7 Rhagoletis zephyria
GTTCATAAATACGGCTTTTATAAATAACTCGGCTCCATCGCCACAAAGGCCTTTTATAGGACTTTATGCGCATGGAATAACCTCCGAAAATTTGATTTAAATCTATCTAGGGGTTTGAGTTAAATAACAACACCGAAAACGGTTATCATTTTATACATAAATATATGTACATATCTATATACATAAATTACTTGTTTTATTATTATTTTATTCGTTATTCGAATAACTAATGAAGATAATAATTATTCGAACAACGAATAACATAATTTATCCGTCATTCGAATAATTTTTTTTTGAATAAACAAAATTATTTATTATTTACGAATAACAAGAAAAACAATTTATTCATTNTGTATTTATTTTGATCTTTATCCTAGCACAACAATTAAACAAGTTATTATAAATCTAAGAGAAAGATTAGTTTCAAAATGCAGTTAATATCAAGATGGAATCGAATTGTAATGCAGTAGAAGCCACGAAATTTTAAAGATAGGTTTACGTGATCTTTTCGTAATCCGAAACAAACTTGAATAGGATAAAATTATACTGTACCTGCACAGTTCAACAGAGTCAAGATTTTGCATACTCAGACCTTTAACCAACAGTTTTAAAATAATAAGGTGAGTCACAAGGTGTCCTATTTGTAAAGATAAAAAATGTATGACATAAACGAACTTACACAACTTTGTAGAGGATTAAATTTCCCATATTTGTTATATAAAAGGTTTAAAAAAAACCATTTTTTATTGTAAATAATTAGCAAAAACTACGATAAAATTTTACGTGGTCACGGTTTTCGCCATTTTGCGACAATTTCTGTCGACAATACATAGCATATTGAAATTCCAAAGTCGTAGTGAATTTAATTATCCACAACTTTTATAAATACATTTTTTTTTGCACGACGCTTAGATCACGGCCGGGTACGTGCCAAACATAGCTAAGAAAGGCAAGCGGCGTAAAATTCATTTCCATATAATGTCAAGTACAGTACGACGGCTAAAATTCCACAGGACGTATTACAAAGATTAAGGTCTTAAAATAATCACATAGACGCCTCCTGTGTGGCCTTTTCAAAAATTCAACATGGCTTCCCAAATATAACGTCTAAACTAATCGTAAATTAGATTTTGCTTTACAGATTTTGTGCTGCCGGAGAACCCAACACTAAAAAAGGAAAAGTAACAGCAGGTTCTTATATTTTTGTGGTTGCTGATTACGAACATAGAGCATGATTTGAAAAATTCATAATGGCGAACCCAATATGGCGAAAAAAATTTAAATCGATTAGATTCGCTTAAATCTTATCGCATATCGTATATTAAAATATATAACTCCAAAATTAAAACTAACTAGGGCTGCGAGT
>NW_016225643.1:0-1366 GCF_001687245.7 Rhagoletis zephyria
GTGAACTCGACTCGGCCTCAGTGACATTCTACCTTTGTGATATGCTACCATAATCGAAATCCAACCTATCTCCGTAAAAGTGATTCAGCTTCAGGTTATTTATTCGCCTATCTACAAACGGCCCCGAACTACTCGTATCGAACACATATCCAGCTTGTAAATGAACCGCACGCAATAAAATCTATACCTTGCCTCCCTAAAACCGACTCAGTCAGCACCCCTTTCGCTTTGACCGTTGGCAGTAAAATAGACACAGACGAATTTCGTAGAATTTCTTACAGGGTGTGCATGTACATAGGTCGGCCTTACTAAATATACATTAATGTATTTATGTACGTATATCCTCGAATAGGATATCATCATAGTCACCGTCGTCATCGTCGCCACCATCGTCATCGCCTCAGTTGTGTCTCCTGCGAATACTAATCGAGCCAAATCCCAAAAATCAACAAACAAATGAAAAGAAAATTCAATAAAGAAGAAAATCCAACGATAATAAAAAGACTAATAGCAAACCAAAATCTAAAAAAAAAACTGCACAGTCAAACTACGAAAAATGATATCGAATTCAAGAGAGGCAGCCATTGCGCAAACAAACAGAGGAGAGAGGCTGATGCCATCTGGAATAGCAGCGTGGCAAGGGCGTGCGTGGCGATGTATGTATGTATGTATGGTACTGAAACTTGGCAAAACTAATTACAACACTCGTTGTTGCTAAGTGGGCGTGACCAGCGACGTAGCGCAATAGTCGCTCGCTCAAACCAAACATTCCAGCACTAGCTAACTACCCACAGCCTAACCCACCCACCTGCTGCCGTGCCCGACCCCGTGCGCACTCACATTGCAAACCAATGCCCCCTTTCACAGCTTTTCGTTGCGCATTTCACACTTTTATTTGATTGTGTTTGCGTAAAATTTTGTGGAGAGGATTTAATTGCGAATGCTGAACGCATATTTTCGACTGCTACACAAAAGAAGCTAAAAGGCGAGTAAAAAAGAAGCGCAAAAAAAATAAACTCACTCCGCGTCCTTACAACAACAACAACGTACAAATGCTTACAGCCCTTAAGAGCAACACAGCAACAGCGGCTGCAGCAGCAACAGCTACAGCGACGTCGTCCCCGGCAACGTTTGNCGTGGCCCGTTGCTGCTGTTTCTTTTGTGGGTTGCCTTTTATTGATGCAACAAATAAGAAAGAAAAAAAACCAAAGCAACGGCGGTACTTCCTCTTTACGCTTTCGCTCATCTTCCACACCCACAAGGTCACACGATTTCACTTCGTTGACTATAACTTTTACATACATACATACACATGCTTACTCATACAAATGTAAGTCTATATACATATTCCCAAGTACTTGCGCGC
>NW_016225644.1:0-1366 GCF_001687245.7 Rhagoletis zephyria
TTGTGTTCGATTCTAAATTAAAGGCATAGGGTGAGAAAATTTTGTGTTCACTTCTTAAAATATCACGCTCTATTAAGGCAAAAAAGGCACATTCTCTGCCCTGTGAAGCTTTGTCAGATGAGATAGTTGCCCTGCAAATCAGATGGTTATTTAAACCGACAATATTATGAAATGCGTGTGCTAGACAAGGACAAGAAGGCAAAACCGTGCCTTTTTACAGGGTTGAGTGTAATATCAGACACATTTTGCACCGGTGAAGAGCAACAATTTTTGGAAGAAACGAAATCACCATAAGCACTGCAGCGGGTGGAAATATGAATATTTATTTAGAAATTTAAAAAAATTTAAATAATCGCGAAAATGAAACTTAATGTCGTGGCAATATACTTTCTAATAACAAAGCAACAAACTTTAGCTATGAACGCTGATTGGACTTCTACGCATGCACATCGCTATTGAAACAACTCCTTTATTAAGAGGCTTTCTTTGGCAGTTCCTTTGGNTTGCAAGTACTTAAAGTCTGTCCCATTCCATGTGCTACGGGTATTCTGCACAATCTCCCTTTAGTAAAATGACTTTATATATATATCACAAAGACTCGACACTCGACAAATTCAATACTGGCGTGTACCTGTAAATTTTGTTAATTAACAGCCAAACAAAGGAAATTCGACTGCGCAATTAAAAATCACAATTCACCGCCATCACAACGTTTGTCGTGTAAGCCAAGCATACTACAACAATAGCAACAATACTCACAATCAGCGAGCAGTTAAGCAAGCGACAAATGTTGCGCATACGACCCGGTGTACGACTTACATATTTGTGATAGCATGTACAGTGTACATTGCACAGTAGTCGCGCTAAGATAAAGTATTCGTTATGCGCTCTACGAGACTTTTGATGTTTTTGTTTGTACAGAAACAAAACTAAAAGCAATAAGAGTTCGAGCTTTTGTCAGTAAAGGTGCAAGCGGCTACACAGCGGCGCCACAGCTTGATAGCAGCTTAATTTAATATTCTTTACTCACTCTCACTTTGTGTGGAAAAGCATAGAGAAGCAGCTGGAGCTGCTGGCTGGCTGGTTGAATTGCTTGCTTCATTTCACTCTTTGTTGCAGCGACAAGAGCAAATTGAATTTATTTCACTTTTTTTTGCTGGCCTTATTCCCACCTATTTCATTTCTTATACCATGTAACTTGGTGCTAAGGTGGATCTTATATGGTGTATATGTAGAGAGGGGTGGTCTTTAAGATAAAAGGATCTAAATTTTGTTCTATTTTTTAAATTTATGTTTAGTCTGTAAGAGAAATCAGTAGACAAATCTATACATATAATAAAATTGTAACAGGTCGATGTCTGTACAT
>NW_016225646.1:0-171 GCF_001687245.7 Rhagoletis zephyria
ATTTAAATTTAAGTTGCTCTTGCTACCGACCAACGACATGCCAGATAGTACAAAGGTACATTATTACCTGCTCCTTACATTATATTATGTTACTTACCGGGATTCGGACTAGAGTCAATAACAAGGGCTATATCTATCAATATTTTTTGTGAAGGATGGGTTCACGTGAAA
>NW_016225646.1:381-1366 GCF_001687245.7 Rhagoletis zephyria
CAAGAGTTGTTTGCAGAACAATTTATTCATTTATTGATAAAATATGCTCAAGTTGGCGACCTTCTACTCTAATACAAGCTCGGCACCTTTTAAGAAAAGACGCTTTTAGAGACCTTAAACTCAACTGGGCTATCTCAGCAGCAGCTCCATTTATTTGTTCCCGCAAATGCTCTTCGTTTTGAATTGTTTTTGAATAAATTTTGTCCTTAAGACAGCCCCAGTAGAAAAAATCTAATGGATTCAGGTCTGGCGATCGAGCGGGCCACGTGATTGGCCCGTATCGTCCAATCCATCGGCGAGGATAAGTTTCGTCTAAATGAGCTCTTACTTCACGCCCGTAGTGAAGGTCATCCGTCATTTTTGCCTTCGCCGCAGGTTTAAGGGTATATCTTCTAAAAGAGTTGGAAGCCTTTCNGCCATGATTGGTCCGTATCGTCCAATCCATCGGCGAGGATAAGTTTCGTCTAAATGAGCTCTTACTTCACGCCCGTAGTGAAGGTCATCCGTCATTTTTGCCTTCGCCGCAGGTTTAAGGGTATATCTTCTAAAAGAGTTGGAAGCCTTTCCTGAAGGAACTTTAAATAACTGTGGGAGTTGAGCGTTGGCGGCAGTTCTACAGGTCCCAATATCTGACAATTAAAAATACCGAACCATAAATTTATTTTGTACTGGTACTGCGAACGATCTTATCTCATTTCGTGAGGATTGTCAGATTAGCAGATAGCTACCTGTGAAGGTTATGTAAATTAAAATAACTATCACGTTTGTGTGATGATTCATCGCTCCAAATTATTTTATTAAAAAAGTTGGGGTCTGAATCATGCCGTGTCATTTCACTGCAAAATCTAACCCTCGACAGGTAATCTCTCTCTTGTAGANGATTAGCAGATAGCTACCTGTGAAGGTTATGTAAATTAAAATAACTATCACGTTTGTGTGATGATTCATCGCTCCAAATTATTTTATTAAAAAAGTTGGGGTCTGA
>NW_016225647.1:0-1001 GCF_001687245.7 Rhagoletis zephyria
CCGGTGGTCAGCCCGGCGGCGGTCATGTGCGCCGAGCGGACCAGGTTGATTCCATTGCTTTGCTTTGAGGCCTGCCCTTCACTGAAGGAGGTTCCCTCAGTGGAGTCACTTTTCAGTCCCTTTTCACCGTTTTTCTTCTCCTCCTTCTCCTCCTCCAGCGACCGCATGAGAATGTCGTAGTTCTGCTGGATGGAGTCGCCGACGGTGCCCATCGCCGCGGAGATCAGCGCATTGGTGGCGAGGAGGTGGGCGCTGCCGAAGACGACTGAGTGGAGGAAGGCGGTCAGGCGGCCGCCGCGGCTTCGAAGCGCCGACATCAAGGCAACTTTCGCTCAGGCTCGGCACAAACTGCTATGAACTGAGGAAGCCCACAGTCACACTAATTAGACCTGTTTTCGAGGTGACCATCGACCGCCGCTTCACCGACCTCGCCTACAACTGCGCCCTGAAGCTAGGCGCCACGGGCGCCACCGGTGTGATGAAGTACAAGTCTAACACTGCTCATGGCTAGACGAATGGTGTGATTAGTTTGTCAAAATAACGGTTTAACTAAATAAACAGATTTTTATTGATAAAAAGAGCAATTTATACAGTCTTTAAAGTTTTGTAGATATGTTTGTGATTCTTTGAGCTCATAGTTATTTAACACTGAATTTGTTTTGGTACAATTTAATTAAGTTTTTATTCTAATGCAAAAAGAAAAGTTTGTGTGCTCTACTGCTTTTCAACCAGTCACAGACAGTTTAAAATCAACGATGCAATGCTCAACTGCCAGCTGTCAACAGATGCTTATCAACTTTCCATTAGTGGTTTTTAAATCTCACAGGGGGCGACTAGGTCTCTTTTGGTCACTGCCGAGATGACCACAGTCAGGTTTGACCCTGACTGATAAGCTGATTGATCACTGCCAAACCTCAGACAACGTGATCTGAGCAGCTGAGTTGACCGGTGAGTGGGTGATTGTGGTGACGACGGTGCTCTCTCTCTCTCTCTCTCTCTCT
>NW_016225647.1:1034-1366 GCF_001687245.7 Rhagoletis zephyria
TCTCTCTCTCTCTCTCTCTCTCTCTCTCTCTCCCTGTGATTGCCTCTGTGTCACTCGTAGCGCCAGCAGCAGCAGCAGCATCATCGGTTTGAGCATCATCGACCAGCTCACTTGAACCTGACTTGGCCGGCCACCTAGGTGCCAATGCGAACGACGTTGCAGCTTTGCTACGAGTGAGACGCCACCGCCGAGGCTGTCGCCTCCACTGCCGTCTTTTCCCCATCAACCCACAAGGAGAACGGTTGTCAGTTTTTCTGCCCACTTTGCAGCTGCAAAACGTTGTCACCTTTTTTTCTCATTGTTTCGCCACTTTCGGACTTTGACGTTTTCCA
>NW_016225648.1:0-126 GCF_001687245.7 Rhagoletis zephyria
TCACTTTCTTTTGTTTAACTGCATACATATCTACACACTTATGCAGTTGAAACTATTTCCACACATATGTATGTATACAATGTAGGTACCTAGCCAGCATTTGGTCGATGCAACTACAACAACTGA
>NW_016225648.1:388-1366 GCF_001687245.7 Rhagoletis zephyria
AACTATTTCCACACATATGTATGTATACAATGTAGGTACCCAGCCAGCATTTGGTCGATGCAACTACAACAACTGATGCAAATGCAGCGGATGCAAATATTGTTCCTGACCGAAAATGTCTGTTTTTAAAAACGCATCAATTCTTGAGTGTACAACCGTGAAAAGATAATTTACGCAATTTACATTCAACTCAGTTGGCACAAATTAAGCAAATTTGCTGTTAATTGGAATTAAGAGAAACTGATGTTTTATATTGTTGCGCTAAGGAAAACAGACATTCTACTGCACTTTTCCCATTTATTGCACCACACTTATTGCTGTTTACATATGTACCTAGTTGCACTTTTAACACACATATGTACATACATATTTGCATTGCACTTCCTTCTTTTTACTTACATAAGTACATTTAGGTACTAATACTTTATTTTTTGTTTATATACATACATGTGACCACATTTATGTAGTTGTAGCCAAAGCTGGCATTCTGTTGCACTTTTCACAGCACTTTCTGTTTACATATGTATATACGTGTCGGCAGTGATACTGCAAACTTTAATTAAATGATCCCTCACGCGTACCTTACAGAAAAAGGAATACATTTTCGTCACGAGTTTAATAGATTATAACTTTTGGCACTCCGGTGAGGGTAACAAATCAGTGCCAGAGGTAATAATTTCTGCAGAGTTTTGCAGTATCACCGACGATATAAACACAAGTAAGTACATACATACATATGGATTTAGTTGCGTCTGGAGCAACCGCGTTTCTTAATATTTAAACCAACGTTGGCATAACTCTATAAGCAAGTTCCCTGCGCTGACAGAATTCCATATGTAAGTGCCCCGCGCTGGGCATGACCGATTTAAACAATAAAACTCACCGAACAATATAGCTGGAATGTTGTAGGGTTGAGAGTTGTTGGCGACCAATGCACTATGGGCTGGCATCAAGGAAAAGCGGCCATAAATCGAAATC
>NW_016225649.1:0-1366 GCF_001687245.7 Rhagoletis zephyria
CCTGTAACAAAGCCCTAAGCCTCCCAGCAATTGCGGAGGTTGAGAGCCGCTTGATCCGGCATCGCATTTTAAGACCCCGATAGCTACTTTTTCGAAGCCATAGGATATAATTTCCGGATACTTAGCGAGTTGATCGAGAGACTCTGCATTTAGAAATATGAGCGCTTGACGATATGGGTTCTTGGAGTTCTCAAAGTTTACAATTTTTATGTTGTACGTGTGCAGGTGCTGGTCGCAAAATCGGAGGATTCCCTATATCTCCTTCATTGTGCTGGCATGGTAAGAGAACGCGAGGTCCCTTCGTCTACGGGTTTGAACTTGGCGTCTCTCTGGAACTCTTTGACAAAAAATATATTTCTAGGTGCCACCCAGCAAGTTCACAGCGTGGAGGTGGATGGGAGACTTTAATCACCCTTAGAAATACAGCGAAGATATGTAGCTGCCGCTACGTGCTTATGATTTTCCACGCAACAAGGAGCCGGCCTGCTCCGTTAATTCGCTAGACCAGTTACGTGGGTTTTTGATGAGTCAATTTTTCTATCGTGCCACCCTAAGCCGAGTCTTGTTGTCCCACTACAGGCCGCCGCGAAGCCTCCTTTAGTTAAATCTCTATGTCAAACTTTTCAGGCGTTGTGTCTTTTGGTACTTAGGGCTGAAAGCTTATTGCTGAAAAGCGGTCAACGCCTGAAAAGCCTTTTTGGAGTTCCGCTCTTTGGCTTGTTCGAGCGTCTTGGTCGTTTCGAAGTAAATTAAGGCTTTTTGACTGAAGCAATTGATAGCCTCGGAAAGCATGTGGATGAACTCTTTATTTGTGGGTTGGTGTTGATTGATTTTTCCGACAGGGTGGTAAGATGGTTTATTTTGGAACGAATTTCCGTCATCTCTTGTCAAGCTTGGCTTGCAGACAAACCGGTTACGGCGTTGTGCCATCTTCAGTGTCATTTTTCTTTCTTTGAGAAAGTTTGTGTAGCATTTTCCTGCTTGAGTATTAGCTCCTTCGCCATTATGACTTAACCTAACTCCCGCAAATCGGTGAGGAATAACAAACAAAAATTATAAAAAATTACACTTAACAAAACATTAACGGAAATACTACAAAGTTTCGTTACCTTTATAGAACGAAATGGCTCTAGTTCTCCATTAATTTGGTTTGACAAGTCTTGTACGATCTTCTCTGGAGAGTTTGCCTTAACATTTTTTAACCCGATTTTTTCTTTGAATTTATTAAGTGTTGTTCTATTGCACACTATCTGCTCGTCTGTTCACCACATCGACCTTTACTATCTACCCACCTATTTGCTTGCTATGCAACCGTGTGCTACATTTAATATCTTCGTATGTTAATTAAATGTCAACTGATTGGTGC
>NW_016225650.1:0-1366 GCF_001687245.7 Rhagoletis zephyria
GCAGCTATTCAGAATGTCCCTGTCCAAACATCAACCACCAGATTTTCCCGAGCTCTGTGTTCTGGCCATCATCAGTCAGATGAGCCTGGTGGACCGGATCAGTGCCCGACAGGTCTGTCCCGAGTGGTACCATCGTGTCAAAGAAACCAATCAGACCACTGTTCAATCGCTCGCTATTACTGTTAAAAATGAAGATGAGGTAGTAAACTTTGAGCACCTGATCAACAACAGTAAAGGCGTTTTGCGCAGTGCGAGACTGCTGACCAACTCTGATGGATCGCCTCAATTTCCGATGCATCGCCTAAACAAGTGGAACTGTTTCCAATTAAGTGACGATGATCAACAGAACTTGGTTACTCTGAAACAGATTACATTTACTTTTCCCTTCATCACTAAACTGATTTTTGTCACTACCCTTGGAAAAAAGTTGAAGCTTCTGACTGAGGTGTTGCAGAATGATCACTGGCAACATCAGCTGATCAGTCTTAAAGTGACTTGCAGAAGATATTCCTATGGTTTCGATGACCCCACCATTCTCCAGCCTCTCTTCACTGCCATCAACTCACTGCCTGCTCTCAAATATCTTACACTAACCGGAATCGAACTGTACGACCTGCCCATTCTCGCTCAGCTGAAAAAGACCAGTGTTGCATTGTGTAGTTATGACTCTATTCTAAACTCTCTCAAAAAGTATTCAACCGAAAACACTGGTGAACTATCNGTTATGACTCTATTCTAAACTCTCTCAAAAAGTATTCAACCGAAAACACTGGTGAACTATCAGTTGATGCATTGGGTGGCGCCGAACCTGAGTTTAGCAAACTCAGTGACCATCTTCGGAGCAACATAACTTTCCTGAATTTTTCCAAAGCTGACATCAGCAATTTAGTCTTTTTCCAAACCTCACTTCGTTGTCTCTCTACTTTTCACCTTCTGAACACGGTCATCTCTTTCCGGCTCTTTCCCAGCTTCATAAACTTCTACAGTTAAAATTGGAAGTTAACTTTCTCAACAGAGATCCTGAGCATCAGTTTCCACCTCCTCGAGCCAAGCTACTTTCAGTGAAGGCACTTGACTTGCTTCTCTTACTCACCTCTCACTCTGAAGTGCACCTGCTGAATCTGCCCGAGACCATGCCCAATTTGCAGGCCATTCATTTTAGCGGTAATTACTGCAAGTCCTGTAGAACCAAAGGTTCTCCGACTGATTTACAAGCTAATAACCTTAGGCAAAATTGCCCTCGAGATGTTCTGCAAGTTCTTCACCACAGCACCGGTCTTCCGTTAAATCGACTTTCTTATTACTATAACGAAAATGTCTATACTTTATCTGAAGAATTAATCTAATTTGTACTTTATTTGAAACT
>NW_016225652.1:0-1366 GCF_001687245.7 Rhagoletis zephyria
AGTTATAAAGACAAGGTAAGTGTGAACAAATTTATCACCAAAAATCAAATTAATGATCACATTTAGTTCTCATTAGAAAAATAAACTGATATCGTAAAGGGATCCGATTTAGCTAATATTCGAAAAACATACGTAACTTAATAATCATAAAAGATTAATTATAAAAGATTTACTCACCGGGTGGCGCTGGAACAAATTTATTACTAATCAGCTTACATGTATGTATGTATGCAAAACATATGTTGATAACCCTGTAGGATAAATCTCAAGTCTTAAAATGACACATAACCGCCGAAACAAGTAAACTTAATATNGGGAGTGTTGCTGGAGTGACAGTCCTTGGCCAGATATAAATCTGGGTCGTTCCGGTTACGTAGACCCGACTGTTGTGGGAACGCTTAATATTGGGTCGTAGATTATGGATCGCTATACCATTTTTCCAGAACAGGTCATTTCCCAACAAATTTTAATTTTTTTGATCATATTACATACAAAAAATCTTTGCGTATTTTCATTTGCCCACTCATTACATCTTTATTAATACTCGCTTTCCTTCATTAGTAACTTGATTTTTTTTTAAATCGGTGAGTAATTTTCTTTGTTTAAAATATTTTTTGATAAAAAAAGTTATTTTTTTCCCTTTAAGTGTTTTTTCTCAAATTTTCATTTACGATGTATACAATTATGCTTATCAGAAGAAAGGGAGTTTAATCGGCTTTACAACCACAGCAACCTTTTAAAAACCGGTTAGTTATTTGTTTGTTTAAAATTTTTTTTAAAAAGAGGTATTTTTTCCTTTAGATATTTTTTTCTCAAATTTTTATTCACGAAGTATACAAATATGCACATCGTTAGAAAGGAAATTTAATTATCTTAACAACGATACTAATTTTTAAACAAATGTTAATATTTTTTTTTTTTTTTTTAATTATTTTTTTATAAAAAAAAAGTATTTTTCCTTTTAAATGTGTTTTTCTAAAAATTTTATACATCTATATTTTTAAGTTTTTAGTTGTTTACAAGCAATAATTTAATAACATTTTTTTCCAAAGTTCCTATTTCGAAATTCGAAGGCCCATATCTCGATTTCGGCGTCTAACTTCGAAAAACGGAGAAATCGCTGTTTTACCTATGACTCAGTCTCTTAAAAAAAATTGGTTTGGTCCAATACCCAGAAAAAAGTTAATTTTGCCGTACAGTGTTATTGATACAAGAATGGTATAAATGACAGGAAAATGTCTTATACAACTCATAATTTAAATTTTAAAAAATTGATATTGCTTTAAAATATTTGCATAAACACTCACAAATTTTTATTTCGATCAATATTTCATGAGATTACTCAAACACTTAGCCAAATTGAAAT
>NW_016225653.1:0-1366 GCF_001687245.7 Rhagoletis zephyria
TCAAAACCGTGTTTTGTAACATTCGACATCCGTTTTCTGAGACGACGGTGTGTCTTAAAGCTTAAACAGACGGTAGCGTTGATCCGGATCGACTCGGGCTTAATCCGAATCAACAGCAGTTAATTCCCGAGTTGATCCGGATCAACGCTGCCGTCTGTTTATGCTTTTACTCGAAATTGGTTGAAAAAATTTAATTAAAAAAAATCATCTTCAGAAAAACTTTCAAAATTATATGGTTCAAAATCGCATCTTAAACAAAATGTGGGACGCGGTCGGATTCAATATTTAGTATTATAGTTTAAAATATAACTATATTGAAATAAACATAAATTTTTTATTAGTGATACATGTAGAAAATGACTTATGACTTTTTCTTTAAACTGTTTTTATTAAAAAGTTCACTTGAATATGTATCTCACTAAATGCTAATCAGTTGAACATATTAAAAAATTATACCTTATATAGAACTCACCTGTAGAAGAAAAACCAATTTTACAAAATTAAAATCGATCGCCCCTAAGGCTTTTGGCGTTCTTTTAAACTTTAGCATTGCATTTTTACTTTTCAGAGCTCTGCGTCAACTAACACTTGCACACTGTGATCATACAAATAGGTGCATTAGGTCGGGACCTGTCTTGGACATATTTCGATAGCTGAAACATCATTTTAGCCAACCCAAGAAAATAAAATCCCTAAATCGATAGTTTGTTTTTGCATTTATGGCTTATGCATTCATGCCGGGCTTAGTGTGCCGTCTTCCAAGGCTGAATAAGGACAGCCACGATTATCTTACCTTTGTTATGTTATGTTATACTATTTTATGCTATGTTATGTTATGTTTTGTTGTACTATCTTATGGTATGTTATACTATGTTAAGTTAAGGCTATGCTACGCTATGTAGGTTCTGTTATGCTATTCTATGCTGTTTTGCATACACTGGTGGTCAACAAATTAAGTTAGGTGCCATTTTTGACCAGTTTTGGCTAGTTTTCTTTTGTGTATTTAATGTTTATAATCTTTTATAAAAGTCTAACACATTATATAACCAGCATCACATAAATCCACATTTCAAACTTCGTACAAAATTAATTAAATTTCAACAAACTTTAGCAATTACACGCAAAAATTTTAAACTTTTTATTCAGAATTTTTAGAAAAATTTTAGCGATGCATTTGTGTAGCCCATTAAATTTGAGTGGGTTAAAGAGCAAATTTTAAGACGCTAGAAAATCGCGTTGATTTTTATAAATTTTTTTTTTTGCTGACGGTGCTAGGCATTTTCTTCAATATAAAAGTAATTGTCGCGAATAACAAACAAAATAAATAGTCTGTTCCTTTGAACTTCGGACTAAAACCTGTGGAACT
>NW_016225654.1:0-1366 GCF_001687245.7 Rhagoletis zephyria
TTTTTTTTTTATACGACTACAAACCACTAATATGTAATTAACTCTAATTGTATTCAACTCCACTGAGAGTAAGTGATTGATTGAGAGGGTTGAGCAGAGGGCACATTTATGCTATGGTTCAATTATAAAAAAACCGCTAATTTTGGGCGACTGTACATATGTATACATACCTGCGGTGTGATAAATTATGCCTTGGGGAAGTACATAGTGGAAGTGCTAAAAGCGTAAAAACAGAAAATAAAAAAGTTACGGTCTGCAGAGAAAACTCAGCGAAAGGCTTTTCAGGAAACAGGAAATTGTGGCATTAATCTTCGAAACGGGAGATTGTTAAGATATGGCTAGCTGTGAAAAAAACCCAAAAAAAAATAAGATATCGAAAGTAAAATGTATTTTGTGATCACAGATTTTCAAGAAGAAATATTTCTGCACATTTATCTGCATCTTTGCATACAATATAATCCAGTAGCCAAAGTACTTCCACTTTCAGCCTAATGATAGCTATCAGCACCACAGTTATATTCATTGTGAAATGAGAAAGTGATGTCTGCACAGTAATAGACTACTGCTCTTATTTACCCGCTCGACTTTAAGACTGATCGAGCGCACTGATTGCATTTTTCACTTTTCAACTATTCAAACGCCTTTCAGCGCTGTTTGTGCAGGTAGCGAGAACTTAAGTTTTAAAGAAATTTTACTTGTCATCTATTGAGTTGTCAACGACAATCGTTTGTTGGCCATTGTTAAGGTGTGATGATCCTGACTGATACGCAAATCCAGACGAGTCTTTTGAGTTTTCAAATGAGTTCTCTGTAAAAAGTCATAAAGCGAGCAGGTTTTTACTAATATTTATTTATGGATTTTCTTTGATAATGAGCAGTTCATTTCAGTTCAATTTGTTGGATTTACGCCAACTTAAAAATGTCTCAGCGCTGCTTCGTTTTTCAATTGCAAGTGTTTCAAAGAGAGTACTAAGTATGTAAAGTAAATAAGTATGTAAATTTACAAAAAAAAGTATCTTAAATTTTTTCGTTAATGTTCTATTCGAATCGTATGAGGGGGGCATTACAACTTTCGTTTGAAATTCATTCGTTTTAAAATTAACACTAATACAGGGTGATTCAATAACACCTCAGATGTTCGCAATATGGTCATTGTTTTATACCCTGTGTGGCAAGTGACGCCTCCGGTTAAAACCACATATTTGCCAAGCCCATATCATTTAATTCAGGCCATAAAAAGTTTGTTACTATGTTATAATAAAGTCCGGTCACCGTAACCGCGTTACGGCTCAAAAACCACACCAAAGAGTGACTCGTTGTGGGTGTATAACTTCTTCTTGCAGGTGATGCAGTTTTTTTTTTTTTTT
>NW_016225655.1:0-1366 GCF_001687245.7 Rhagoletis zephyria
GTGCAAAGTAAGTTGCCTCTACGTGGTGCGCCTTGGAAACGATTGAAACCGGCTAAAAACTTACATAAACTTATATTTTCACATAATATATATACACACATTTACTCACACATACATTGTTGAATATTTAATGCACAAGGATGTTTTTCTCTTTCGCAAAAGTCGGTCCTATCATAACTATGTAAAATGTGGATATCTTTAAAACAGGAGCAGCTAGGATTTCAATTCAAAGGGATTCTTAACCTAAAAATATCAACAAATACAACCCTGCTTTCAGTTTTTGTCGACATTTTTATGCAACCTATCTTTGCTTCCTGCCCACCGTGTGTGGCACCAAATGAAAAAAATTACATTGAGTTAAGAGATGACTATGATTTGAGAAACTAATATTCCATTTTTAAAATTTTTGTTGGCACATTCGAAATTGATTCTAAAATTATTATATACGTAAAGAGTGCAGTATATATGTGTTTGTATGTGCATAAGTAAAAATATTTAATTACATGCCTACGAATTTAATTATTTAATCGCTGCTTGTGGTGCTACGTGGCGTATACGTTACATACGCAACAATGGGTATATGAGCATGAGGGGTTAATTTTACTTGTTTAGAATATGTATCTTTTTTAAGTTTTCATTTAATTACAATTTCGCGTCGAAATATTGTTTTTTATCCAAAACTCTGCCTCCATTTTCTCATATCAAATATACAAAAGTATACGCTAGTATATGCTCACTCCAACTCAGGCATACATACATATTTGCATACGTCCTTCGCTATTGTCTTTCCCTGAGATTTAATTTATTCATATATTTTCATTTATCAACCAACCTCAAATACATGCGAGTATCAACAAGAAAAATTCAATTCATTACCAAAAAAAAAAAAACAAACAATTCGATAATTATTTACGATTAAAGAAGACATACAAATGTATATATGTATGTATGTATGCTTGTATATTTATAACAAGTAGAGGACATTACGAAGTCCAAACTTTCACTGTTTAAGTCGTCGAACCACAGCAGCAATTTTTCAATACAATTCGAGCAGCTGTGCTGCTTTTACGTCATCCAATGCTACGACGAGCATTGCAACAACTAACAGAAAGCAGCACTCCTTGCCGAGCAGCGACAATAGCAGTGCAGCTGCAGCGCAGTTTGTGCAAGGCGACGCAGCAGCATCCGAAGGGTGCGTTAGTGTCTCAAGCGTTTGTTTACATCGCCCAACAAACAGAGAATTTTCGTGCTGCAGTCGAAAGTGTTTATTATTCACTAGGCGTGAATAGGAGGAAGAGTGCCTGAATGTATGCTTTTCTGCTGACGCCTGCGCCCTGAACTTTGGGTGTGTTAATCAAACGTTACT
>NW_016225656.1:0-1366 GCF_001687245.7 Rhagoletis zephyria
GTTATTTTCAGCAAATGTGGGATATGTAAGATGAATCCGATTTATTCGCATTTTATTTTATTTAAAAAATGGGTAAATTGGGTTTTTCAAATTGCCATTTTGGGAATAACTCGAAAACCGGTTTCGAAAAAAACGACTTATCGAACATCCTAGTATCGATTTAAAAAATAACTCTTTCTTCAAGTCCCTGTAGTTAAATTCAGGAAGGAATCATTATTCCTTAGAATGGGATTTTTTGAAATGTTACCGAAAATAACTATGAAACGACGAAATAATAACACACCTTTAACACATATTGAATAAAATTCATATACATATTTTACAAATATTATTTTTATTTTCCGTTTCAGGTATTTTCTATTCTGTCCTAATAAGAATTCAATGCCAATAATCTAAACACCTAGAATTGTAAGTAAATTAACATATGTATTCTGAAATTAATTACGGTTCAAAACTTCAAAAAAACTTCTTCAAAAATAAAACATATTTTGGGGCTATTAGAAAAGCACTGGTAATAATTGATCAATAGAAAAAGTATTATGTTCGACAATTACAACGTTAGATCGCGCACTAGCTTGATGACTTGGCAGTTTTTATGCCTCTTGAGCGTGCCCAATTTATTGTTGTTTAAATAAAATCTCAGTAATTTTGTCATTAAAGCGAATTTTCAATTTTGCGTTCAATCCTTCTTTAAGTTGCCACATTTTTATTTATCTACTAGAATTAACACAACCTGATGCTATCAATGCTGTTGTCATGACTTTTACAATCCTTAATCCCAGCATTACGAAAATCCTAACAGCTTCAAACACCACTAATACTGCATATCAGCTATTTCGCTTCAATGCGCACAACGCAATCAACGCAAATTCTGTTTATTTTTATAAGCTTTTTTCTATTTATATACTTATGTACATTAGATTGCATCACTCCCCATAAAAAAAAAAATCTGAGCTGTTTTTCTACTGGAGTTATAAAACTAAAAAAAAAAAAATTTTAATTAAACCGTTTTATTATCTAAGGTGATTTTTAGAACATCTTAAAAAAACAATCTTCATACTTGAAAAACTAAATTTTTGGACGTATTTTCAAATCGTTCCAGCTCACGTAAATGTCAATATTGTTTCCGAAATATTTTGGTGGAAGTCTTCAAGCATAATAAATTTTCTAATTCCGCTGAAAAACTGAAACTTTACATACATACATATATACATATATATAAGTACATATATTTACGTAAAAATTTATATTTTGTTATTACTTTTACTTTCACTCGCTTTCACACTGTTTGAAATTTGATTTTTATTTTCTTTTGCAATCTATTTTTATCCACAATGCCCTGTAGGCGAGGACTTAAACTAAACAC
>NW_016225657.1:0-1366 GCF_001687245.7 Rhagoletis zephyria
AATGTTCAGCTTAAACATGTAGAGTTTTTCAAAGTCTTTGAAGAGGGTTGCCACCTGTTATAAATTTAAATTCAAGTACAATCATATTATAAGGTTAATGAGTTATTACAATCTATGTTTTAAACGGAAGAGTATTGAAAAGGCTTTGTTTCTAAGCAACACACTCCACATTATAGGAATTAACGGTATATAAAGTAAAATTCAAAATTTTCAATCATTTCAATGAATTATTATAATATGGGTATCAATCGAAATGATTTTGAAATGGCTTCATTTCTTAACTACATGTTCATATGTAAGTATGAAAAAGTATCACAAGGGATAGGTTTAAGAAATTAAAAAATTTTGAACATATTAAAAAAATTTAAATCGCCTGATTTTCGCATATTTTTAGTATGTTGTGTTTAATTAAAATAAATGACACCTAATATAGCACGTAAAAATTTCATACACTCAGCGAAGCGGGTGAGAGCGAGAGAACCGAGTATGGGAACGCTTTCTGGTAAATTCCTATAAATTCTTGCAACTTCTTGCGAGTTAGGAAACGCAACTATTAATAATGAAACAAGATTTGTAGTACAGAAAGAGATGATCAGCATTTATTAGTTGAAGCACGATGAAGCTTAAAGTATGGCTCATAAGGATGCCTTAATTTAAACAGAAAGAAACTGTATGCTGAATTACTGTTTACCCGAACGACGTCGGGTGCTCTGCTAGTAAATATATAATAATGCATTGATGTTCGTGTGTTATTGCATAACTCAAGAACGGCTCAACCGATTTGCTTAGTTTTTATTTCATTTTGTGTCTTTCTCTCCGTAGAAGGTTTGTGAGGAGAAAATTGGAAAAATGGTGATGCCAGATATCTGCAATATCAGAAAAAAATTTGTATTATAAATAAGGCCCAATAATGCTATTTCACTGAGAATGTGTAAAAAAATTAATTCAGAAAAAAAATTCGGTAGGGTTGCCACCATTCGGAAAAAAATTGTATATGTAAAAATGGATTCCTTTCGTGTGCTATCGCATAACTCCATAACGGCTAAAAGGATTTGCCTCGCTTTTATTTCGTTTTGTGTTTTTCTGTCTGTAGAATGAAGTTAAAGAAAAAATTGCAAAACCGGTGTTGCCGCATATATTTCAAATATCAATAAAAAAATATTAAATTTACATAAGCCGCAATAATGTACTTTATCGAGAATGTATAAACAAATTTATTAAAAAAATGAATAGGGTTACCACCACTCGAAAAAAAACTTTACACATAAAAATGAATTGCTGTTCGTGTGTTATCCCATGACTCAAGAACGGCTTAGTGGATTTGCTTCGTTTTTAATTTATTTTGTTTCTCTCTGTAGAAAGTTCG
>NW_016225658.1:0-1366 GCF_001687245.7 Rhagoletis zephyria
AAGGGCTAAGGGCTATTGCTTCATTCGTGGCTTTCGCATTTTACAGTCTGCTAAGAATAAATAAAAGCACTATGTACTTTATATAAATGGCTGAGGCAGCATATGATCAAAATTCGTGAAATCCAAAACAAAATACGTACGATACCAAGCAAGATCAATTTCTGACTTAAGATTACAACTCACAGTCTAAATGATGTCTCTCTTACAAGCTTCACTAATTAGGTGTATTGAGTGTTTTATCTTTCCTGAAGGTCTAATAAATATCAGCAATAAAGAAGTAATTAGAAAAAAATAAATTTAAGGAAATTTCTTTTAGTGGTTAATACGATGAAAAATCTACCCCGCGCCACCTAACGGCTAAATTTGTTCTGGAGTTGTTTCGGTCCAAAGCTTTCAAAAGCTCTCTGTACAATTTATATAGGGCAGGCACAAAATGAAAGCTCTCGCTGGCCAACTCTGTTTTAAATTATAAACGTTGTAAATATGAAACAAGTCGGGGCCATAACTGGATTTTCCAAATATCTCGACTCCTGCGTCACCTATCGGTAAAATTTTGTGGAGTGGAGTTCTTCCTTTTCATTTAAGCTATACGCATTCTAAATATGAACCATATCGGGCCGTAAATACGGGATTTTGAAATATCTGAAAACCTACGCCATCTAGCGGATTAATTCTTGTTCAAGCTTTCAAGCTTCAAGTCTCTAGATCATCGGGAAGTTGGTTAAGAATTTGTTGCAAAACTTTTAATAAAAGCTTGTAAAGAAATTGGGGCACCCCTAATGAATATTTGTCGCATTCTAAATAAATGTAAATATGTGTGCTTTATGGATACCAGATAGATATGTATATTTTACTCTTTCAAACTTTTTTCAACAATATTTTTGATTACATTTTACATTCTTCTCATAGAATCCGCATAAAATTTTCCTTAGATAAATATGTATTTATGCATACTGTCATCGTCAACTTGGCATAAAGATCAATATAATATGCAAAGATTAACAACTAAATAGATTTAGAGCTGTCTTATTCAGCCATCTGATAGCAAAAATTAAAAAGGATTTAAACGAAGAAGGGCATTGCACTCATACGAGCTGTAATTCCGCTGGAACGCTGAGTATAGGATAGGATAAGATGTAGTAGAGCACATTAGGCTATAAGGATAAGGTAGAATCTGTTAGTATTGAGCATAAATTTATCAGATATTCAATGCTACGAAATTTAAACAAATTTAACCACACTGTAAAGAACTTCTAGCTGATTAGTGTTATCTTTATATCTCGCCATTTGCTAGCTATATATCCCCATAGGTGAGCGCAAAATCATAGCCACTTACAACTTTCACTTTATTGTACTAAAATTTAAT
>NW_016225659.1:0-1366 GCF_001687245.7 Rhagoletis zephyria
CCCTATTATGAATTCGTAAGATGCCGATAAACGCTTGCATTCTGTTATTCACTACTACGAATCGATGCTGTCGTATGAAATCCGATAGTAGGCGTAGATGATTTGTGTTGGTTCACAATGAAAGGTGAACAAAAACCACAGCCATTCACAACAATACATCTGTCGGGCGTCTGAAAACGATAATACGAGAACTGATTTCAAACGATACGCTTGCAAGCGTTTATCGTCTATCGTATGAAAATTCATAATAGGAGGGGCGGGGGGAAATCTCGCATGAAACAGCGTAGCAAGGCCGTACGCTCTTCCACCACTCCAACTAGCTATCATACATACCAACACCTCACGCCATCAACCACTACACCAGAAGCCTTTTTTGCAAACGCGCAGCGAGCGTTTCTTTTACCGACGCATTAAAACTAACAACGCAGCTAAGCACGGTGAAATCAAACTCCAATCCAGAAAGATTTGCAAATATTCAAAGGAATAATACTGAGCAAATACAGCCGAACCCCCTCCTATAAATATAATTACTCCATACCTGGAGGATACAAATCACCCAGATGGTAAGGCTCATGGCGGTACAGCGGTGCTGATTAGAAATCGCCTAAAGCACAATATTGTAGACTCAAAAGCAACAGCCTGTCTGCGAGCAACTACCATATGCTTAAGAACCCTCGACCGCGACTTGAATATATCGGCTATTTATTGCCCACCGCGAAAATGAANACCCCGACCGCGACTTGAATATATCGGCTATTTATTGCCCACCGCGAAAATGAAAATGACTTAAAAGAATTCCTTGGTAGCGTGGATAATAGATTCCTGGCAGGAGGCGACTTCAACGCAAAGCATACGCACTGGAGATCACGCCTTATTAACCCAAAAGGGTGGCAATTATACAATACTTTTATAAACATACACAATAGACTAGAGGTCACATCTCCNCACTGGAGATCACGCCTTATTAACCCAAAAGGGCGGCAGTTATACAATACTTTTATAAACATACACAATAGACTAGAGGTCACATCTCCTGGTAAACCTACTTATTGGCCCACTGATATAAAGAAGATACCAGACCTAATAGATTTCGCAATTACAAGAAACATAGACAGAAATAACGTAACAGCAGCAGATTCTAGCTGAGCTATCATATGATCTCCCCCTATATTAATAAAACTATATGAACAACCCTTATTGGAAAGTTACCCCCTTTTTTTATATATTAGGGGTGTTTAACCCCATACCCTCCTTTACTACTAATTCAACGCTGAACACGAAAACGAGTAAGATAAAAACTGTTCTCTTTNTCCCCCATTTTTTATATATTAGGGGTGTTTAACCCCATACCCTCCTTTACTACTAA
>NW_016225660.1:0-1366 GCF_001687245.7 Rhagoletis zephyria
TCAAACATCGTTGCATGCCACCTGGCACTGCCACTCCCATTCACTCAGCGCCTTTTCCCCAAACCATTTTGTTTATAGCATTTGGCTTCCATTAGATCATACCCCTTATCATTTGTTTTTTATATTTTCTTTTTACTCTAAAAGTCAATTCACGTGCTTTTTGCTTTGTTTGCTTGGCATGTCCTTGCTGCTACATGCCACTGGCTGGCCATCGCTCACGCTTCCTGTCACTCTGTCACAATTAGGTTAACAGTAAAATAATGACTTTGACATTGAAGGACGGCGGTTTGTTTTGTTTTCGTGAATTCGTTTTCCAGTCTGGCGGATTTCGCGTTTTGTTTTGGTTTTTAGGGTTGTTGAGTAGGGTGAGTCATTAACACTTCGTCTTTTTTTTTGTTGCTGCCGCTAAGGACACAACCCACACGACTGACTTTTGCGTTGAGAGATACTATCGCAATTAGTATTGAAGGCCTATATAAAACTCTGATGCCTTAAAGGGTGCGGTAGTTGCAGTATTATCTAGTCACTTTTTTACTACCCACAAACAGCACATAAATTCAACCTTTACTATACTATATGTATATGCATATAAGCATACGTTAAAGATTCACTATTTTCTCTCCGGCTCCACTATCATGGCTGCATTTCTGCTCCCGACAAAATAGTCATAAGTACATAGTACATACACACATAAATTTCCAACTNGGCTGCATTTCTGCTCCCGACAAAATAGTCATAAGTACATAGTACATACATACATAAATTTCCACCTACTGCATTACTTGTTTAACTGACTGGCGGCCGATTTGCGCTTTTATTGTTGTTGCAGTCGTTATTGTCTGTGCGAAAGTGGGTGGGAAAATTTGCAATGTGTCTACATATATTCCTTATTTGTACACGCTGGGAACTAGGTCGTCTCCATTCTGAACCACACCCTTTGCATTGAAATTGATTTAGCAATGGAAGTTAGTCGATTTATTGACACACTAGAAATCACAAATGTTCAAATTAATGCGTAGATATGTACATTAGGGTGATGGTGAAAGAAAGTCAAGCTATTTCCAGCGGAACTATAAAATTTATAGTATTAAAAGACTTCCGCCAAAATATTTCGAAAAAATATTTAAATTTACGTGAGCTGGACCGATTTGAAAGGATCTCCAAAAGTGTTTTTTTTATAAAGACAATAATTTTTTAAGAATATTTTTTTCCAAAAAACATCTCAGCTTATAGAAGAGTTAAAGCTTTAAATGTGTGCAAAAAATGTTGGAACATTTTATCAACGAAAATAAAGTCATGAGCTTTTTGGAGGTGTTTTCAAATCGGTCCAGCTCACGTAAATCTCAATATTTTTTCGAAATATTTT
>NW_016225661.1:0-1366 GCF_001687245.7 Rhagoletis zephyria
TTTTTTTTATTTTACAGCACAAAAACAAATTGATTCAATAGCTTTCCAAATATCTCGCGAACGTTGTGGAAAAAAATTTGAAAAACATCACACATACACACATCAAAATTCTTTATGAAAAGAAATATTAAAAAAAATTTTTCTTGAAACATTTTTCACAGTTTTTGAAAATATGCCATCTCAAAAAAAAATAATAATTTAAAAAAACCACAATGGTAGCTCTTTGTATTGCGCATAATTTGCGTATAGTATTATGGGGTGCACTCTACAATAATTTGAGCTAGGATTTTTTTTTATACACTGGAGTTGAGTATAATGACAACTGTATAAATTTTTTTTTTTTTTTTTTAACTTTTTTGAGTATGCAGTGCTGTAGCCCATGGTATGGAACGCCCCACATACATAAATTCATGAATGAATATAATGTAATGTTAGAAAATGCAAGCAAGGTCAGCGTTTGGTGGCGCTTGCTGGGTTAGTGCTCACTCCAAAGAGCAATGCGCTTGTTTTCTCTTTTCACTGACATTTTGCCTTGAGACAAGTGGCAATAAAATTTGCAGTGTAAATGAAAGCTTTTTATACGTACATATGTACATACATATGTATGTAGACATAATACACTTATGACCTTCAAAAGAATGGAAACTAGTGTTTTTGAACTGATTTGACTTCCGTACCAGCTCTTTCCTTGACACGTGTTGTTCTTGACACGCTGAGAATAATTATATTTCATGTGAGTTTTTTTTTTTATTCGCACATTACATAGAACACACATGTCTTTTTCTTCTCTTTATTTGGCACTACAACCGCTTGTCGGTTTGCGCCGAGACCAAAAAACTTCTCCAATTGCTTCTCTCCCGTGCGAATTTGCGCCAGCTGTAGATATTATATTTCCATTGCGGAGGACGTTAAGAGTTGGAAATCTTCAGTTGCGGCGGTCGGCCTCGGCGTATGAGTAATTATTATATTGTACATTTTGGATTTGCGATGATTTTTAGGCCCTAAAACTAAAAAGCCGGTCCCACTCTCATACCAGCACCATTTATGTAAATCATTTAAGTAACCTTAAGGACCACGTGGATAAAGACAACAGGTGGTTGTGGGTATTTAGAGAAAACTTCTTTATAACACACAGCAATTGTTCCTTAAAGTGTGGTAGGTAGATTTTCGATTGGCGCTTTGTGGCGTGCACCTTGATGTTGCTATATAAAGGGCAGCGACCTACAATTTTACGCCGATCCCGAACGTCGATTGAAATTTTATGTCCAGATTTTAAACACCCAAAATCGTATGTCCAGGAAAGTCAACCCAATTATGTTCTACAAAATTTGTGTGCTATAAAAATTTTAATCTGTATGCCTATAAA
>NW_016225662.1:0-285 GCF_001687245.7 Rhagoletis zephyria
AGGTTCGATAAACTGACAGTTGTCTCTCTCGCACCGCTCCCTTAGCAGTCGCACCGTGTTGCTTCTTCGCAAATTTACTTGGAAAAAGTGTAGTTTTGCTGTGAAATAGAAGTCTAAGCTTTTGTGCAATATGTTTATTTGTAAATGTATATGAAGCACATTTAACTGATGAAAACATAAATTGTTTTTAAATTGGATGTTTACATAAATTTCATAGTAGTTTTATTTTAATTTTGAGTCCTTTTGCAGTTTTTATACGTAAATAGAACATAAATTACGTTTACA
>NW_016225662.1:575-1366 GCF_001687245.7 Rhagoletis zephyria
AATATGTACTTACGCACATAAATGAAATGTGCATTTTTGAAAAAATACATGCACATTTTTGTTTGAACGATGTAATATCAATATCTTTTATTCAAATAAGAAATAGTGACTATTCAATTAATTAAAACATTAAAAAGTTCTAAAACAGCCTTCCCCTCCATTAAGCGGACACCTCTCTTCGGCGGACAAAAAATGACTGACGGTGAGTGTCCGCCCAAGGGAGGTTTCACTGTATTAGGAAAAATTGAAAAAGCAACAAAGTCTAAGCGGTAAAGCAGGAAAGTCTAGAAAAAAGAAGTCTGATGAGGAGNAATTTTGAGTCCTTTTGCAGTTTTTATACGTAAATAGAACATAAATTACGTTTACANAAGTCTAAGCGGTAAAGCAGGAAAGTCTAGAAAAAAGAAGTCTGATGAGGAGATGTGGTGATCTCCGAAATAGCTGCTATAACTTCTACTGCTTAGACTTTATTGCTTTTTCAATTTTTCCTAATAAACAATCGTGGTACAAAGCTCAATAAAAATATTAAAAAAATAAATAAAATGTTAATAAGCCACAATAACATTGACATAAATTACGTAATTCACGTAGATACATATATTAATATTTCGTTCAATATTTCGTTTATAATGCCAGATTTCCTGCAAATACATTAGAATTAAAAAAAAACAATTTCAGTGCTAATTGCCTGCTTTGCGTACTTCTCTACTACCATTTGCGCAACGAAGGATTGCATTCTTCGCCTTCCTCTGTCCTTCGTAAATGCAACCTTTTGTAAGGGAGTGTCAAAC
>NW_016225663.1:0-1366 GCF_001687245.7 Rhagoletis zephyria
AAAAAGACCGGGATCCCGGGATCCCGGGATTGACATCCCTAGTATGTACATACTGAGGAAACATTTTAAAATTCAACAGATCCATATCCAAATGATAAGGCAAGGGTTTCTTTGTATCATTATTTTGAAAACAAGCCTATAAAACGATCGGGTAGAGTGAACAAAATGACTAATGTAATTCATTGATGCTAATCTTTTATTTTAATATCATTGTGGCAAAATTGCTAAAGGGGAAACGTTTTGTATATGCTTACATTGTAAAAAATTGTTCTATATTAAAAATTTTCCATAAAAATGCCGCCCAAGCTTTAAATCAAACCATAAAAATAACCGTTTCCAATTTTGTACAAAATTTAGGAAAATTCAACAAATTTTCAAATTTAGGAAAAATAACAAACAAAAAAATAGCTCGAAAAAGATAACGTATATTTCAAAAAAAATCAACACGTGGTCATTTGTTTGAGTCATTGTATCTATAATAAATATACATATATTTATATGAATTCGTCTAAACTAGCCAGACAGATTATGTAACCAGTTAGCGACTATTTTCGAATCGGTATCGGTTTTGTTGACGTATGATGAAATATTTTTACGTTAACAAGTACGATATCGATCCGAATCAGAATCGATAATTCTGTTTTGAATGGTTGGAAGCCCACATTCAGCAAGTGAGGTTTTAATTGGCGAGGTTGGAAATGCCCTGAGACTGTGCCGTATTGCACAATGGATGGTGCACTTAACAGATTAATACTGCTTTTGGAGCAATTGCCATAGATGGGGAGCCCATAGTAAACTTTTGAAAGGAGCAGATCTCTAACCACATTCACGAGCGTCTTCGGATGAATAAAGGATTGCTTAGACGAGAGATATTTAACAATATTTAATCTAGTCATTAAAGATTTTCTAACATATTTACAATGGGCGTTAAAGTTGTACTTAGAGTCAAAAATTAATCCTAAAATTCTTAGCTGTGTTTTACATTCACTGTTAGTGTGGTTGTGTGTTACTGAAAAACCGTTGCAATTAAGCTTCCTACATATATGAAGGATGTATGTTTTGTCTATAGAAAGTGAAGCTCCAGACTCCAGCGACCATGACTCAATTTCAACAAGTATATTCGTAAATAGCGATTGAGCTAAATTTACGTCAGAAACTCTTGTGTAAACTAAAACACCATCCGCATAGATCTGGTGCTCAATTTCTTTATGGTTAGTTATCATTCGACTTATATTATCAAAGGCAATAATAAAAAGAAGAGCTGAAAGAGGTGAGCCTTGCGGCGTACCATTAGAGAGGGGGAGTGTTGAAGAAAGGAAGCCGTTTACGTTAACTTTGATTTTCCTGTTTGTAAAAAAGTTTCTAA
>NW_016225664.1:0-1366 GCF_001687245.7 Rhagoletis zephyria
TTAAACTTTTTGGACTACATATATGACCAAACTAAATTCCGTTTCAAATTCCTTCCAACTTTAAAAAAAAGAGAGCACATATGTTGGGTATAGAATTTAAACAGTTCGGTTTAAATTTGAATTATTTTGAGGTTAGAAATTTTTTTTCACATACTGTGTTCAAAACTACACTTCTGACAAATTTTTTCTTGCACTTAAACGTTTTTTCTTCCTCAAGAAAAATGGGCTGGTTGGAAAAATAATTCACCATATGAATATTAGAGGTCTTCGCACCGAACTCGTTGCTGCGTTAGACTATGTTCAAACAGGCACCTTATTGGCAATTAAGAACCTTTCCACCAATTTAGGCCTTAATTGTTATACAATTTATCATACGAAAATTCAAATTATTAATTGCCAATTAATAATAAATTGGCAATCAATTTGTCTCAGATTCTCTATGCAACCCTGCTTGGTATGTTTAATTTTGACTTGGAGGTATGTTTATTGAAGAAAGAGCAATCACCTGTTTGTTTCTGGGCCTCTTTTACAGCTGATATTCCATCAGGGATGGAAAATTGAATTATAAAATTGTACCTAATTTACGGAACCTTTACCTAAAAGTAGATAGATGTACCTAAAAAGTAAATATGTATTTATATATCGTCGTTTAAAGTACACAACCGCGTATCGTCATTCTGCAAAACCGCGTAACTGACATTGGCTGCCAAAAATAAATTCTACAACTTCACATACGCGGTTTTGCATTTTGCTGATACGCGGTTTTGTATTTTGTTGATACGCGGTTTTGCACTTTAAACAACGATATGAAGAAAAATAGGAGGTAACAATTCCCATCGATGCCATATCAACTTCTGTACTCACATTAAACACATTTTTGGCTATGAAAAGAATCTCTTGGAGCAGCGCGAGACCAATCTATGTTGTAGAAGAGTTGAATCACTTTCCTCCTAGTTGTTCGATATGACGTTTTAAAAATAAATACTTTGCATATATCTGGCGAAATCAACTACAGTTGCGTTACTTTGACCACCCTTCTGTATTATTTGTATGCCTCTTCACAAAGGAGGGAAGGTATTAGACCAGTTGCCCGCACCAGAAAATGCATTGAAATGTCAGTAAAAATAAGAACTGATTTCCTGAGAAGCTATTTGGCTAACTTCCAAATGTACCTAAAACTGTGGGTTTGTACCGAATGTACTTTCAAACTAAATAAATGTACGATNCTGTGGGTTTGTACCGAATGTACTTTCAAACTAAATAAATGTACGATTGTAACAACTTTTCCATCACTGTAGGTAATCAAACAGCTGATTCCGTATCGCTAATTGGGCAGCTGACGTGTGTGTGAACACCAAACTCAATA
>NW_016225665.1:0-1365 GCF_001687245.7 Rhagoletis zephyria
TTCTATATACTCAACAGTTTTGCCGGTAAAAATAAATCTATGAAAAAAAATTATTATTTTTGCCTAAAAATTAAATTTTATTTTTAATTCATAAAAAGTCCAAAAAGGAAAAAAGTGTCACGTAAAATCACATAACCTGTGAACAAAATGAGACAGACATCATGAAAATCAATATATGCGTTTCGCTTTTATTCAAAATTAAGTAAAGGTATGAATTTCAAAAATTTGCTCGAAATATGCTCAAAATTCCTTGGAAAAAACATTGATGACTTTTTTTTATGATTGTCAGAATTAAAAAAAAGTAATAAACAAAAGGTTATTTGATTTTTATGGTAGCGGTAAATAACTAAAAAACGGTCATAAATGTGCGTGGACAATTAAAAGGAAAAAAGGAAAGTGCACTTTTTTAATTATTTGGGTTTTTTCCGTTGGCTACCTGCATGATTTTTTTACACAAATTGCACCCACAATTTGATTTTTATGGAAGCGGTAACAAACTAAGAAACGGTTGCGTGTTAATAATAAATAATATATAATAAATATTATCCAAGTTCATTGAAACATAAAATCAATATTCTTGTCAAAATGAGATACCTTCACTTAATTGTGAATAAAAGCGAAACGCGTCCATCGACTTTCATGATCTATGTCTCATTTTGCTTAAAGGTTATGTGACTTTGCGTGAAAGTAATACGACTTGCCTTTTTTCCGTTTTGGATTTTTTATGAATTTAAAAATAAAAAAATTTAATATTTAGGCGAAAAATATTTTTTTTCTTCATACATTTATTTTTACCGGCAAAACTGTTGATTATATAGAAAAACGTTATATGAACAGATTATAGGAATTGTAATTTTTNCTCAAGAGGCCCACAACAAACACTACCGAGAAAATTATTCCCGGAAGGTTTCTCGGCAAGTATGTAACCGTGACATATATAACCGACTGTTGATGAGCTCGGACTCGTTTTAAGCAGTATTTCGGTTCATGACCAAAAAAAGAAAAAATATCAAATCGTTTTCCCCAGACACAATAAAGCTGCTTGAAAATCTACCTATATGCGGTGTTTCCAAGATATTTTAACGCCCTTGAGTCACAACTATATATGTACAAGTATATTTTATCAATCATACCGATAGTGTCATGTATTAAAAGAATTAAAAATGAAAATGAATAAAAAAATTAAATCAGCAAAATGAATAAAATTAAGTGAAATTAATATTTAATTTCTAACCTAACCTACATTTGTATGTGTGTAACTGAATCGCCTTTATATATAAAAATATTATCCTAATTTTCGAGCNCTATATATGTACAAGTATATTTTATCAATCATACCGATAGTGTCATGTATTAAAAGAATTA
>NW_016225666.1:0-1365 GCF_001687245.7 Rhagoletis zephyria
GAATTGGTGCTTACACATTTGTTAGTGATTGGCCGGGCAGCTCCTCCGACTCCGAACGGCATTTGTATTTTTATGAGAGGATGTTTTCATGGCAGAAATACACTCGGAGGTTTGCCATTACCTGTCGAGGGGCGACCGCTATTACAAAAAAAAACTATTTTTCTTTTTTGTTTTTTATGTTGGGTTGAACCGCTACACCACAGCGGCCGTCATGATTCCACCCAATTAAAGGATCAGTACAAAAACTGAAATCAGTATCAGACCCGTTGGCGATTTCCTCAAAGCATATCCTGGTTCAATAGAAGCTTTCAGTAGAGTTCGGCGTTTTTCATATGATTCGGCAGATTTCTCCAAGCTAACTGATTTCTATTTTCGAGTTACTTAGTTCACCATCTACCCAGTTTTTAGATTTACTGATGTCAGAAAATAAAACGAGTTTTAAAACGTGTGTCACAAAATATTGCAACAATGAAGCCTTACGGGGCGATTCGGGAAGCGAAACGATATGTAACCATGCATATTAGGTCGATTTTCATCACAGTTAAAAATATAAATTAAACACGCGTTTTTTCTTAGCGGCGTTCATTGCTGTTTTTCTTTTGTCTTTGACTTTTCTCCTTTATTTACCAAAAATAGTCGGAGTTATCTATTTAACGCAGGATTATATCATAACTTGGATTTCAGAGTGGACATTTTGTATTCTTANGTCGATTTTCATCACAGTTAAAAATATAAATTAAACACGCGTTTTTTCTTAGCGGCGTTCATTGCTGTTTTTCTTTTGTCTTTGACTTTTCTCCTTTATTTACCAAAAATAGTCGGAGTTATCTATTTAATGCAGGATTATATCATAACTTGGATTTCAGAGTGGACATTTTGTATTCTTAATTACGTATTGGATAGTTCAACTCGAAAAAGCAGAAATTCTAGCTAAACAAAAAACCTATTATAACATTATGAAATTTATTAAGGGCAAGAGTCTACCGGATATCCGATCGGATATCCGAATCCGGATCTTATTTTTTACAGGATATCCGGAATCCGGTTATCCGGCAAAATCTCTATCCGGCACATCCCCAATATTAAGGAACCATAATAAAATTAGGACTATTTTGGGATTTTTAACTTTTTGATATTTTCTTCCCCAACTTTGACTATCTCTGGTGAAAAAAACTGTACTGAGCTATAACTTTACATTACACAAAAAAATTGCTCATCTAATAAAGATTTCAGAAAGGCGCCACTCTAACTGTTTCGAATAGAAAAAAAAGTTGTAGCCGGTTTTGTGGGCAAAGGACGGAGACACGCTAGAATGAATTTAAATGACATGCTAAATAGTACAAAGGTACATTATTACCTGCTCCT
>NW_016225667.1:0-1365 GCF_001687245.7 Rhagoletis zephyria
GTTGGGAGGTGGCACAGCACCCACTACTAATCTAAGGTAGATATGTACATAAGGAAATTTATTGAAACTGTGAAATAATTGCTTTATCTAACTATCTTCTTTAATTTACCTCGATTTTCTTAGACGTATCTGGACCACCCGATTGTTTTTTCTATACCTTCAAGAATTTCGGCATTTTTTCGTTTTTTTTTTAGGAATTGAAAGACGAGTATTATAATAAACGATAATTATTTACGGAACTTTCTTATATCGATAATTGGAAACACCCTGCCAACAAAAGCAACTCTGTTGATTTTATTGTCCTAATATTCCCAAACAGCGTTGCCGTTTTATAATTTTCGTACTAAAAGCTCTTAAAGCTGATGCCAGAAAAAACTGTAGTTTTGCATGACATTTATAATTTTCCCAGCAAAGCACCAGGCGCAAAAGGTATGCCACAATGAACGCCAAGAAAACAATTTAGTACTGCTTTTTTACTCGTCAAAATTGCTGTGGATTTTATATATTTTGCTTTAAAAATATCAGCAATGTAATTAAGTTTCATGTGTCTACGTGAAAACTCGAATTTGGATGAAACAAAATAAATATTAAACCGGCTGATTGTCAAAGCGCGGAAAAAGATGGGAGTTGGCAATCGATTTCGATTCGGGTTGCAGCTTCAATGATTTATGTGGCATTTGCATATAATTCATCTTATCTGTTACGTAAGCGAAGCAAAAGTTTCATGGCATCTGCTTAACGTTCTTTAAGTTCTTAAACGCTAAAGTTCTGTGGCAACGCCGCCCGTGCTAGCGTTTGTCCCAAAACAAAGACGCAATGAAAAGTGTCAAATAACGAATTGAGTGAGAATCGGCAGACAGACCCAGAATAGAGAAAATAATAAATTAATTGAAAAATCGGAAGTATTTGCAAGCGAATTCGCACACTTTATTAAAAATTTCGCTCATCATCGATTGGCTAATTAAAAAAGCACATCCAGAAACTGGCAAACAGCAAGCACGACTGCGATAAAGGGCTCCATGGCATAAAAAGTGAGTTATACAAAGTAGATATATGTATGGATTTGTGGGCACTAAATTTTAAGCGATATCTCGGTTTATTCCTCATTTCTTGTCCTGTTGAATATGTTTTAAGTAATTGAACTAAACATTAATAAATTTAAGTAACATATTTAGAACCAAATTTTGCAATTGGGAACGTACTATACATATGTATATGCACATTAGGACAGCCCTTAGTTATATGGAGAAAAATAGAAGTGTCTGGACTCTCGGTCTCGCCCCCTAAGAATGTGTGAATACCCTAAAGACTAAATTGTTGGTCTGTTCCTTTGAACTTCGGACTAAAACCTGTGGAACTGTCAAA
>NW_016225668.1:0-1365 GCF_001687245.7 Rhagoletis zephyria
TTTAGAGGCACGAGCGTTTAGCCGGTGAAGGGGAGATGACGCCGTGGCACGCCGCTGCCGGACTCAACTGCTCAGCCGCCAGTTAATATTTTGGCAGTCGCGTGGAACGCATTTAAATAAGGATGTTAAAAAAATTTGTATTTTTAATTGCACACATTTTCAGTTGGGGAAAACCCCATTGGAAAATCATTGTAGAGAGGGAGGGCGCGAACGCACTTGGCACGCATTTCATGGTGTAATAAGCAGCGGCGCGCAATCAAATTTAAATAATATCCAGCTGCGAGGGACTTTGAATTTGAATACGACGCCGCACCGCGTTCATTTTAACCCTCTCAGGACCATAAGCCTACAATCAAAAACCTCATGGTTTCAGTAGTGAAATGTTATTCCGCGAGGGCTAAATAAAAACATTTCGCAAGAAAAAAATAATTAATATTCAATATAGAAAGAGATGTTTCCTAAATTTTTTCATTAATTTTAACTAAATACTACTTTTTCCTAACTTTTCACTTCAAAAAATTTCGTTAATCAGATCATTTTTTCATCTAAAATAGTTTTTTCCGAAGCAATTTTTTAAAGGTTACCGTTATTTTTTTATTTCTTTGTTGTTTTCCTCATCAAGAGGTAAGCAAAAAGATTTAGCATTAAAATAAAATATCCAGTGCAAAAAATTATATTTTGCCAAAAATTTTCATTAATAAAATTCATGTTTATGTAATTTGATAATTTTTTCCTACAAAATACATTTTTCCAAAGCACTTTTTTTTTAATTTTTAAGTGATTTTTCCCAAAGAATTTTTTCCAAGTATTGTTTTTTCTCCAAAGAAATCATTTATTGCCCACGAATAATTTTTTTCATACATAAGCTTTCATAATACATCATTTTCTTAACAAATAATTTTTCTACAAAATTAAAATTAGGACTTTTTCCTGGAAATTTACTTATTTGCCTTACATTTTTATCCATATTTTTTTTTTTGTTATTACATTGGCAAAAATAATTTTTTCCGATATAAATTTAGCGCAAAAAAAAAAATTTTCTAATTTTTGATAAATGTTTCTTAATTTGAGTAAACATATTTATTTACTAAAAACTGTGTTTTATGTTTCTATCATTAAAGTTATTTTTTCTTAATACAATATTTCCAATATAAAATCTTGTTTTCAAAAATTTTTATAAAAGTGATTTTTTCTAAAACTTCTTCATAAAAATATATAGAACAGAATATAGAATAGATATAAAAATAATAGAGAATATTATTGAAAACTTACAAAATATCCATATTGAAATAACTTTTTGGGAAATATCTTTCCCGTGGTTCCTAAAGGGTTAAAGGCACCTCAACGTCTCATCTCCCACCCCGT
>NW_016225670.1:0-1365 GCF_001687245.7 Rhagoletis zephyria
TAACTGCCGGTTTCACGAAATCAATTTACGTCAACAATTATCTTTTTTCCGGCAGTTTTCAAACTATATTCAAATAAGAAATCGTTTTTCACTTAAATTTGTTTCAACAAACTGACCATAACAGCCAACTTCATGAAAGCAATTTAAGTGAAAAAAATACTTAAATTTTTTTAAAATAACAGAAAATTAAAATCATTTTCCATTTCAATTGCTGGTAAAACTGGCTGTAAGTTTCTAAAAAATAATTCAAGTTAAAAAAAAATATAAATATTTATATAAAATCCAAAGATTTAAAGAAAATAAAATTAAAAAAATACAAAGTTTAATTCAAAAAAAAATCCGCTAGCCAAGGACTCGATCTCGGACTCTCAAAAGTCAAGCCAGTGCTTTGCCCACTAGGCCGCTGCGACTGTTGGAACAGCACGGCAAAAATTATTTATGAGTGCTTTCCGTCAATTTGAGTTAATTTTTCTACTGCTTCGATATGAAAACTATCCACTCTCGAGAGGTTAGGAGTAATTAGAAAAATCAATGTAATGCATTGGATAAGATTCTTCTCAAGTTTTACCACCAACTATTAGCGCACATTACAGCTCTACTATTAGCGTACTACTCACGTCAAGCCATCATCGTTGTGACAATTGTCAACAAAGCTTTCAGTTGGAGGTAGCGAGCCAACTCCAGTGTTCCTCCACGCGTTCGTGGCGTTTATTCTTCTACGCGGCTCTTTCGCTATTTTTCTCCAATTTTTATTTTTATTTTTGTATTTGTAAAACTGCGTAGCACATTAGCGACTTATGGACGTGGAAAATTTGTCTGCGCACCCAAGTATGCTGATATAGCTACATTCCCTCTATCTGGGCACTCAAACACAAACCCACATACATATCTAACCCTGCGCGTACGTTGGCTCTGTGCCCTTGTATACCTATTAAATACATACATATGTATATTCGCTGAGCACACACACTTATTTGAAATGTCTTCGTACGTCGTTCTTCATCTACACTTTGACGTTTGTTGGCCTTTTCAAAGTCGCGCAAAATTTTCAGCCTATCCTTGCTTTAGCTCTTAAAGCTTCACTTCACNTTTTGAATATAAGCAGTATGTAACTGTACTTGCAGCTTGCAGAAGAAATTTATGACACTACAATATACGGCCCTCGGAATGTAAAAAATCGTCGAAATCTTTGTCCATGAAAGCTGAATGCAGAATATCCCTTTAAATGAAGATTGCAAAACTGTTAAGGAGGATTCTCGTATAGCCTAATGCTATCGATTGTTTCATCGAATTAATCGCTTAAATTGAAGTTATCGAAATCCATTATTTTTCATGCTATCTACTTTTCTATGCTATCGCAATAGA
>NW_016225671.1:0-1365 GCF_001687245.7 Rhagoletis zephyria
ACCCAAACTGGCTGCCAATACTTTTGTTACACTCGAATGCTTTTCTGTCCAAGCCAGTATTTGAAACCTTCAGCACTTTCGTACAACAATTTGTTGGCACATTAGCGTTGCTCTAATTACACCCTGGAGCATCGTTTCGTTTGTTCTGGCGAAAATCAATAAACTAAATATAAGCGAACTAACCAAAAACCAAGTTGTAGCAGCAGCATAAAGAAACCCAAAAGAAAAGGAATAAAAAAAAACGGATACCAAGGAAAGAATTGCCAAAACTAAGGTCTAAGAAAGTCGTGCAACTACAGAGAGGCAAAGATCAAAATGGCAAGTCAAACGCATATGCACAGAGGCTCTCAAACTCATGTATGTTCATACATTTATATAAAATAATGCAAAGCGAAACTGAAACTGAAACTTGCCAGCCACATAGTATGAATGTATGTGTATGCCGCTTGCAATCCCTTCCTTACGCTTCCTAAAAAACCCAAATTCGGCATCATGGGCTATAGAAAATGCCCCAAAATGCAGAGCATATCTTAGATATCCTTGACCAATCAGATACCCACTCACGAACTAACACAAGTTCACGCAAAGCAATTCCAAAATTGCTGCACAACAGTTTCTATTTAGTTAGTTGGGGTAACTCGTTATAAATTTAGGAAACTACATTTATACATACATACATACATACATACATACATACATACACATTCAGCCTACACACATTGCAGTTAAGTGGCTAAGAAGAGCAAAATTTATAGAAAAAAGGTTTCCTTAATTAGAAATTTTCGATAAACGGGGCACAAGTTACTGAAAATGTGTTAAATACTAAGTACAACAACTTTTCCAACAGTATTTCAGAAAAACACACATGTATTTCGGAAAAGGCAAAATTAATTTCAGAACAACAAAAATGTATTTCAGAAAAAGCCAAAAGAAATTCAGAAAAGCATAACTGTATTTCAGTAAATCTCAAATGATTTCAAATGTTCAATGTCCGGGAATTAAATACTTGAATTATTACCTCAATATGAACTATTATTAGATGGACGCATCATGAGAGACGGAAATAAAGGACGAGAGCCGGCGATTTATTTTTCCTCCACTATACGCGAAGAACTAACAAGTTTGATGGTCAAAAAACTATAAGCAGAAATTACTGCACGCCTGCAAAAATGCAAATACTACTACTACTATTTTGTCAAATAATTTGCTGATCTGGCACATATCGATCAATGGTAAGTCACTATATAATAAGGGGGCATCATACAGGTCGAACGATTTGTTATATTTTTTACAATTTATGACCGCACTGGACTGGATTTGGAATAAACACGACACTAGTATACAGGATAACCGTGACCAGTCACA
>NW_016225672.1:0-1365 GCF_001687245.7 Rhagoletis zephyria
ATATTTTAGTGCACTCTATCCTATAACAAGTAATTTTTAGCAAAAAAAACCGACTTAAAAAAATTATATATCTATATATTTCATGATTCAATGCTCGGATCTAGACCAAATTAGTATGTGACCACCTCCGAGACACTACCTTCCCGTTGCAAAAAGAATTATCGAAATCGGTTGACGTGGTGCAAAGTTATGCGGTAACATACATAAAAAAAAAATATTCCGGCGAACTGATAACCTCCTCCTTTTTTGGAAGTCGGTTAAAAAAGTACGAATGTTTAAACATTTCGGTGGATATGCGAAACCACTACCGACGTTGGAACGCAGCGCCGATAAACCTGGACCCGATCGTCGTTACATGCTTACGTTTTATAAAGCATATAGGTATATTATTATTAAATATGTTAATAATTCTTACGATTAATTCTTTATATTAATACAAAAAATAATAAAAGTTTACTGCCGAAAATATTTTTAGGGAAGGTTGCCACCTGTTTGAAAAGTTGTATTGTATTAAATTGATAAGATCTATACATATAATAAAATTGTAACAGGTCGATGTCTGTACGTTATAGATATTAAAGAAAAATTAATGTGGAGGTCTTTATTAAGCTAAGCGTACACGATAGAGAAATCTCTCGAGAGTTTTACTGAAATAAAAATCTCCTCTCTCAATTAAGTTTACACGGTAGCGCAACTCTAGAAGATATTGACTCTTGCTAGAGACAATATAGAGAAATCTCAACTTTTATCTATCACGTACTCTACAAGCTGTGTACACGGTAGACAATATTTACCTCTTGCCTAGAGTTAGTTTTATATCTCGAATTGTTGTCAACGCTTGTTGTATGTATATATGTATTTATATCAAAGCCACGATGTAGAAAGTATAGTTGGCGCCATCAGCGGAGCGCTAGCCCTTCGTCGATTTTACAGCATTCACATATTTTCTGACGTTATAAAATACATTTTCGCAAAAATGTACCTAAAAGTAGACAAATGTACCTAAAAATTAAACATGGCAACCTCTCTCTTCGGTACTATGTGTACTTTTGGGCCAACATCAAACAGTTTCTCCGAGCAGTTCCAGCCAAACTACTATATATGTATATGTATGTAGGTATTCACCAAGTTGAGCAAGTGGCCTGGCACTCTGACAAAACAGCAGATAACTGAAGCAACGACTGTTGCCAGAGTGCCAGACCACCTGTTCAAATGTTTTAACCAATAATTATGCCTCTTTGCAAAAGACGGAGGCTATTGGAAAAGCCATTGAAATGCCTATGAAAATAAGAGGATGATTCTCAGTTCATTATTTGGCTACTAGGGATGGGTAGTGGGGGGTTGAAATTCGATTTTTTCCGAATT
>NW_016225673.1:0-1365 GCF_001687245.7 Rhagoletis zephyria
CAAAATAGAGGCTATTCAATACTTTCACACAAAAATGTAACAATTCCCCTCTGCAATGAAAAATTTTACACGGCTTAAACGATACTGCGGGCACAAAAAAATGTAAACAGAGTACAATTAAGCACTTAAGCCAAGATTGCTTTCGCAATAACTTTGTAACGGTACTTCGTAGGACTTTGAAATTTTGACAGCTGATGCGTATGGTGGTAGGTAATCGATTTCCGTCAAAAACAGAAAATCGAACAAGTAGTCGCTTACGCCCTTTTGGCTAGGGTGGCCAGATATTATAGTGACATAATCAGTATAGTTGGGATCAAAATTTTTTTATTATTAACAACATAACAACCAAATAAATACATATAGTATTATCAATATAAAAATTCATTACTTTAAAACAAGTCAAAGGTATTACATATGTATGTAGTACAGTTGTGCTCAGGAAAATAGTAATAAAATGTATTGACAGGTTTTGAAAATTTTGTCTTTCCTTACTTAATTTAAATTTTTTATAAAAATATAGTTAATTCTATAGCAAAATACATGTGAGTTGAAGTCTCAAACTTTCTAGAAAATTGAGAAAATTAAAAAAAAATATTTTAGCCCATTCAGTTTCAGAAGAAGACCNTCATTACTTTAAAACAAGTCAAAGGTATTACATATGTATGTAGTACAGTTGTGCTCAGGAAAATAGTAATAAAATGTATTGACAGGTTTTGAAAATTTTGTCTTTCCTTACTTAATTTAAATTTTCTATAAAAATATATTTAATTCTATAGCAAAATACATGTGAGTTGAAGTCTCAAACTTTCTAGAAAATTGAGAAAATTAAAAAAAAAAATTTTAGCCNTCATTACTTTAAAACAAGTCAAAGGTATTACATATGTATGTAGTACAGTTGTGCTCAGGAAAATAGTAATAAAATGTATTGACAGGTTTTGAAAATTTTGTCTTTCCTTACTTAATTTAAATTTTTTATAAAAATATAGTTAATTCTATAGCAAAATACATGTGAGTTGAAGTCTCAAACTTTCTAGAAAATTGAGAAAATTAAAAAAAAATATTTTAGCCCATTCAGTTTCAGAAGAAGACCAGCTCGAGTCAGAATCTGTTTGCATATTTTAAGCTACAAATTTAAAACATATTTAGTTGGTGTGCTTATTAAATAAATACAACTAAAATGTTGACTAAAAGGTATATTACCGAATTATCGCTAAACGAATTTTGGAGTACGAATGAAATTTAATAGTGTTAAATGTGTATGTGCAAACAGGTAGTCGAACATCAAAAATCAAATTAAAGCTACATATATCAAGTCAAGTCGGTAGTTTGCACCTTTTCCAAATTTTTAGAACTTACATTGCACCG
>NW_016225675.1:0-1365 GCF_001687245.7 Rhagoletis zephyria
ATTGATGGTACATGTACACATACAAACGTATGTACATTGTATATTTATATAACTAAGGCCACTAGTATGGGAAGTAAAAATTAAAGGAAAAATTGAAAGAAAGAATATTATTTTAGAAAAGCAAAAATAATGACAGCAGGCTACTTTTTGAGTACCTGAGTGGTCAAAACCGATTGCGATTGCAGTTGCACCGAATAGGTGTGATCACTGAGTCTGAATGCCGGCTCTACCTTGAGATGGTGACTTCAGCGTATATCCTCTGTCACTATCTGTCTTTGGCCTGAGAAATATTGATCCATTTTAAAGCTTTAATGGTCAAACATTTTGTTGTAAAGAATTCCCCTACACTGAGAGCAGAGTTTAGCTAAGGTCAACAAAATGTGTTTTTCTGAACACATGATTTGGTTATATTTACCAAATAATGTGTTGAGAGAAATATTCATATTTGTATGACTTCTTCTTTCTGAGTGTACCAAGACCCTTTTAGTATTCCTCAAGGAAGCCAAAAGTATCTTGGCTACACTGAGTTAGCGACTCTCTCTGGAATAGTTATAAGTATATACTACTTATAAGTTATAAGTGGTATATTTTAAAAGTAATTAAATATTAGCGTGGAAGATTTTTACACAGTATTCTTTATGCACATACATATTACTTTCTTTATGCATGTAATAATTTTATAATGAATTTCGGGTGTGCCAATAAAAATTATAAGCATTGAATTTTAGTGGCTCAAATCTAGCCATCTTTTTTTCTATGAACTTTTTTCATTTGGTAGCACACTATTTTTATTACACTACAAAGATTCGTTCGTTTAAGCAAGAACATTTTTTCAATTTTATTTTAACATTCTAAAGTTTGTTAAATTGTTAAAATTCAAAAAATCGTAAGATTTTAAAAATTATCAAAAATAATTGCGACAGATATTCTGCATGCTGTAATTTTTTTAATTTGGTGTCACACTCTGAAAACTTCACAAGTCTGTTATATTTGATGCCAACATCCATTGTCTCTAATATGAACACTCTATTTGAGGACGTCCCAAAGTTATTAAAGAAAAAAAACAGTTATAATTTTTTCGCCTAAATAAACGTTTTAAAGGCAAAACGTTTCAATTACTTGACTTATTTTTTATTGTACGCACCAAGAATGATTTAGCGTTTTCTTTTTCTGCCGACAAAAGGGAGTTTCACTAAAAAAAACTCGCAAGATTTGTTCATATATCTTTATTGATGCTTTCATTGCCAGCTATACCTCAGATAATGAATGACAGCGAGTTTGCTGCAACCTCCCATTGTTGCCTAAAAATGCGGGTCCAGCAGAAATTTTACAAACTTCCCATCAATACGTTCCATTAAATCTTTT
>NW_016225676.1:0-1365 GCF_001687245.7 Rhagoletis zephyria
ATGAAAAGTTTTAAGTAAAAAAATTAAATAAATTAAATTAATGATTTGGTCAGCTGCCGTTTAGCAGGCGGCTGTGGATCAACATCACTGCTCTCTCTCATCATCAGAAAGGTCGATAATTTCGTCCAACAGATATTCTGGAATTTCATCTTTGTCTTCTTCCTCTTTTTCCTCGTCTGCCTCTTCTTCAAAGGTGTTTTTATACCACCAACAAATTTCAGCGAGTATTGCATCTGGAGATTTCTTTCCTCTGTACCTGAAACGAAAATAGTTTTCAATCGTTAACATGTCTAAATTGTGCATTCTGACAAAGATATTAGAAAAATCTAGGAATTCAAAATATGCACACTCTATAGTTACCTTATTTCAAATAGAAGCGCAGTTTGGTTATAACGTTCGCCTTGCTCATCAGATTCAGTTGGCAACTGTTGAGCGCGTTGATCAAGATGCTGATGCAAGAGATGAATTTTGTACGACCTATTAACCCCAATTTCATCGAAAGCTGCCAACATGTTTGCAAGAGATTGCCTGTAGTTGTCTTTGCGTTCTTTACCCAAAAGTCCTTTAATGACTGCTTCCAATGCGAGCCATGCATTTAATTCTCGGTATGTCAGAACTTGGTCAAAATCTTGATGACTCATTAGTTTCCGTATGTCGGGACCATTAACAACCCCCTCCTGAATTTTGGCGTTACTTAGTCTTGGGAAAATGTCTTTTAAGCGATTGAATACTGCTGGTCTTTTTGCGATACATTTCAAAAAATTTTTAGCAATGCCAAGTTTAATGCGGAGCTACGGCAAGAAAATTTTCATTTCAGGAACAAGACTTTCGTGTAGCCTATTGTCTTTAGGCCATTTACGTCCAATGCAACTATTCCAGTTATGCTGTTTGTACTGGTTTCTTCCTTTAATACCTTCTCCGTATCGTGAATCCCAATCGCATAAAAAACACGGATATCGAAATTTTCACTAGTGTCAGTGCTATACACAATTGGAACAGAAGGCATTCTATTCGTCTTGTGCAAAAGCACAACTTTTAAGCTGATTAGTGAACTATCGATGAATAAACGCCAATCATCTTTTTTATAGGTTAACCCTATCATCTCCATTAACTTTTCGATATCGTTGCAATAAGCGAAATTTTTTGCATCATTCACATTGAAGAACTTTTCTANTATCGTTGCAATAAGCGAAATTTTTTGCATCATTCACATTGAAGAACTTTTCTAACTCTTTTTGGCGTTTTCGATATGCTGTTACTTTGGCACCTTTCGCCAGCAAATTATTTACTTTCAAAAATGAAGCCAGTTGTTCTGATTTTTCTGAGTCAAACACAAAAATGCAACAATTGCATCCAATTGCTTTT
>NW_016225677.1:0-1365 GCF_001687245.7 Rhagoletis zephyria
AAAAACGTTTCGTCTGCAAGTTTTGTATTAGCTGGCAAGTTCCAATCGGACGTGTCGATCTCGGTGTCTGGCTGGTATGCTATGTGCGAAGTGATTCCAAACTGTAGCGATAGTTGAAATGCTGAAGTGCGCGATTTGATAGTCGTAGTCGTACGTGACTTTAGATTGGTTAACGATACACTAATACTGCACAATCGCTTGTGCGATGCTCGTACTTGAGCCCAATTACTCCAAAGAACTATAAATAGCCGATGCCTTGTCTACTAGGCTGCGCAGTTGTTGAGCGTTTGACTTCTCAGGTGCCTGTAACGTGAAGAGTGAGGCGATGCCTTCCAAAAAAATTAAGGTTGGGTTGTCGAACCGTTCCTTAAGCCTATCCAAAGCCTTCGAATAATTTTCATTAGTAACCTGAAATGCTTTAACGGTTTCTAGTGCAGCACCCTTTAAGCATGATAAAAGGTAGTTGAATTTTTCAATGTTCGACAGCCTGGGTTCACGGGCGATGATCTGGGTAAACGTCGTGATGAAATTCTTGTAATCCGCATAATCTCCACTGAAAGTTGGTAGAGACAACCTTGGTAGGTGCGACGAGGGTGTAACAGATGCAGCTGCAGGCGTTTCCGGGTAGTGTACCGTAGTGTTAACATCTTCTCCAAGTTGCACTTGGATGCTCAACTTGACTGCAACGTAGCTGTCTTCTAGGTCTGCACGGCCGTTGTCTGTGGGGTCTAAGTCTTCGATGTCAGCTTGTACGGACAAGGCTTGCCTAAAGTAAGACTCTAAGATTCCTAATCGACACTGCAATTCAGCATTAGAAAGTTTGTCTTCTGACTCCCTTACAGCTTCGACGATTGATTTGATGCGAGAAATGTTGCGCTTTATGTTCGAGCGCTTACGCTTGCATTCCTCAAGAGACATGGTTGATGTACAATGTGATGTGACGAAACAATTCCTACTGGGTTACTGACTGTTTTATATGTGCTGTTGGTCAACTGTTGACACAAATGCCAGCAAAGCGAAGTACAAAAAATGCAAAACAGCGCAGCTTCAGCAAGAGCAGCGGNCTGTTGGTCAACTGTTGACGCAAATGCCAGCAAAGCGAAGTACAAAAAGTGCAAAACAGCGCAGCTTCAGCGAGAGCAGCGAATGTAGCAGCAACGAAGTATACGACGGCGAGTAGTGTTAGCAGCGAATGGTCTACTAGTGAGAGCGACGAATGCGAGTTAGCGGCAGTATCAACGGCTCACAGCAGTAAAAAAGGCGCAACAATAATAATTAAATGTAAGCCATATGTACTTTCAGCCGTACGGAATATGTGGCAAAGCAGCAAAGTCAAAAACTGTATTTGGGTAAGGGTACATACAT
>NW_016225678.1:0-158 GCF_001687245.7 Rhagoletis zephyria
AAGTTTATTCCAAACGTTCAGAATGAATAAAGAAATGCAGCCTATGTGTTATTTATGAACAAAATGTAGGTTAAGGTTGTGTGCGAGTACGTCTAAATTGCTACCTAAATAGAGAAAAATCCTAAATCACTGGAAAGTGTCGGTAACGCAGTGAATAG
>NW_016225678.1:272-1365 GCF_001687245.7 Rhagoletis zephyria
GAAAATATTCAGAAAGATGTAAGTATAAATTTATTTGATTTTTGCATTCAGATAAGTATATGTGTAATTCGATGGATGTACATATACTATTTCGCAGGGTCAGAAGAGCAAACGGATTATTTTATAAATGCCAGCATGGAACATTCTCCTTTTCTGTTGCAAATTCATTATATTGTTAAATAGTTCCAAAGCTACCGCAAAATTATTCATTATATAGATATATTTATTAAAAGCAACAATTCCAAAACAAACAATTTAGGCTGTCGAACGAACTCGCACAGTTTTAGCAGCTGTTTTCCTAAATTTTAGCAGTGCTGGAAATTCCCAGTGGAATATTAGTTTAGGTACTAAAATTTAGGTAAACTCGCACACAGCCTAAGATAATATTCATCTTTAATGTATGCTGATATTCATGCGTAATGAAGAATAGTATCAATAGTTAAGTACATAAATAACGCTTGTGTTTTATAAACTGGAAAACTCAAATCGTAATTATAGCATTGAATGGAGTTTTCTTAAATGTAAGTTTAAAATAAAAAAAAGTCCATTGTAATATTAAATTATTTATGAAATTCGTAAATTTTGTGAATTTATCAAGCCAAATTATAAATTTCCGAATATATTTAAGTCTTTATTTAAAAAAAAAAAAAAGGTTTGTATAGCTATACAGATCCCAATGACTGCCAGCACATCCGCCTAGACAGTCCATTAAGCACACCCAAGTTTGAGTGATCTACAAGTTACAAGCGTTTTCAACATTTAACAGTTCATTACCATGTGCGGTGTAATATAACAAATTATACACTGAACTATGATAATCTATACTAGTATCTATAATAATAGACAAAAATTTGCAATGTTTTTACACTTTTGCAATAGTTTCGGGCACTATTACACAGTCATGACTTGTGCCACTCTGCCATAGTACGGCTTTTGCTCCCTTTCATACCAGAATAATTTTGTATACAACTCTGAATCAACAAAATTCATGATCCTTCTCATTATCAACCCTACTCAAAAAGGTTTATTACTGTATATACTGTGATTTCTGCTTTGTGTGTAAAAAAATTATATAATATAAATTTTTTCCTGT
>NW_016225680.1:0-1365 GCF_001687245.7 Rhagoletis zephyria
TTATTTGACCAAGATTTAGCTATTTGCTTGTGATTGTTGAATAAAACATGCCTATTATTGGCTTTTTATTCGTGGTAAATATGTGTTATATATAGTTTGGAAAATGTAATTTATGGTACCATAATCCGAATCACATTCCCGAATTTAAGAAAAATTATCAAAAGTGAAGTGGTAATGAACAATATTTGCGAAAAAATTTTAAAGAGCTGTTGGGGAAATAAACTTTCCTTTCAAAATCAAATCGTGCGCACTTGGCATATCGTGAAGACCTAGTTAGCAAATATGACTGCCAATGCAGTTCTTGAGTCGAATTTAGTTCTAGAGGAAGTTTGGTGCAATTTTGTCGAAGCAGAACCATTACAGAATTTTATAAATGTTATGTCACAACGCGTAAAAGATTTATAGAAAGCGGAGAAGACTCTGCATGATATTATCATAAAACACTTTTTCTGAATTTTTAGTTTTTAAAATAATCTCCCTTATCCTGAGTTTCGTCTGAAAAAAAATTCACCCGAAAATTTTTGTCATTCGCCCATAGTAAAACCATGGAAAGTGAAAAGTGAACCGGTTCGGGGAAAATGAAACTCATGATAAGGCTAAATATCTTCTAAATTTATTACAACCAAAGTTATGTAAAAATTAATAATTTGCCTTTAAAACTAACCAAAATATAAAAACGTCTAAAAATACGAAAATGCATGCGTTTTTAGTAGACTAGGTTTCAATCTCCGCAACTGTATATTGAAAATACAAATGTCATTTGACTTATGGCAAGCGAATTTGTGGTTGCCACATCCAACAAATTGTATTTACTGATCAATATTATTGAAGATTTGACGAAGATTTAACTTAAATCTACTGCCTTTCGAGATTTAATTTTATATGGTAAATCTCAAAAGATTTAACGTCAAATCTCGTCAGAGGGCTAAATCTTCATTAAATCTCACAATGGAGACATAGTATAAGAACAAAAGTGGAAATAAAGTGAAAACGGTATAAAATAAATATACATAGTTTCGAAATTAAAATTTTTGAACGCATTTGTACAACTCTTAGCCAACAACTGGGGAACCTTAAATAGGCCAGGGACGGAGAGGGAATTTATGGAAACGGTAACACCTCTGTGAGTGCCCGAAGAAGGCACATTCTCCTCGCTTTAAAAAGGTAGAAAAGTACAACTAAAGCATAAACCTGTTGGACCCACATTAAATTGGAATCTTCACCACCGTTGGCGCATCGTAATTACTTAAGTATTCTCTATAGCATAAATGATATCTTGGAAGACGCTTCAGTTGTTTACCGTCAGGCAAACGGTAGCCGAACGCGTCAGTTGATATAAGAAAATGTGGTCACCGCTAGACCCAC
>NW_016225681.1:0-1365 GCF_001687245.7 Rhagoletis zephyria
CTCGCTAATACAGTAAAAACACTTTACAATACTTGTTAAAGCAATAAAAGCGCTTAACTAAACTTGGTAACACAATTCAACTTATATCTTGCTTATTCGAAACTCACTTCTCTGCTCACTTTACTTGTAGCTTGCTGTCTTGTAACTAGCTCACCTCGCTGTGGCGGCGCCCTTATACACCTGCGCTGGCACTTATGGCAACTCTAGAACATTCTGAAGTTTATCGCTCNGTGGCGGCGCCCTTATATACCTGCGCTGGCACTTATGGCAACTCTAGAACATTCTGAAGTTTATCGCTCATTCTCTTTCTCTCGCTGTTCGCAGTGTTCATCCGACTTGACGATTGTCTTTGTGGAACATTCTACGTCATTCCTCGAACATTCTACCTATTTCTCGTTGTTCGCTTTGTGTTGCCGCAGTATTCGCCACACTGCCCTCCACCTAAGTCTGATCGTCCCGATCAGACACACTTGCTGCTCCAAACGTTGCTAGTCTTTCATCTTGGTTCTCGGTCTCCCCATTGTCTGGATCCGATGCACTGCGTCCCTCAGCCGGTTGTCAATCTTAAACGGGACTTTCCAGTCACGTCTGTGCTTGAAGGGGAAGCTTTTCTTCTTCTGTGACATGTACAACCACAATGCGTTACTGGACATTGCTTCCGGCTTATCTCCGGGAGTGCACCATCTCACATGGTCGTGCTTCTGCCGGCCACTGGTGGTGACTAGACCATGTCTCTTCTCGTGGGCACCCTTTTCGCCAGATCTATGCCGCATCATCTGTCCATGACACACAGACTCCCGCCTTCGTGCTGCACTGCCTTCAGCACATCTTGTTACATCCGGATCCTTACGCTGAAACTCCCGCCGTCGTTTCGTATCTCGCTCGTCCGCAGCTGCTAGCTTCATTGACCGGACATGTATAATCTCAACCTTGGCTTCAGGCTTAACTGCTCGCTTTTGCCGACTGTGAACATGTACAACCACAATGCGTTACTGGACATTGCTTCCGGCTTATCTCCGGGAGTGCACCATCTCACATGGTCGTGCTTCTGCCGGCCACTGGTGGTGACTAGACCATGTCTCTTCTCGTGGGCACCCTTTTCGCCAGATCTATGCCGCATCATCTGTCCATGACACACAGACTCCCGCCTTCGTGCTGCACTGCCTTCAGCACATCTTGTTACATCCGGATCCTTACGCTGAAACTCCCGCCGTCGTTTCGTATCTCGCTCGTCCGCAGCTGCTAGCTTCATTGACCGGACATGTATAATCTCAACCTTGGCTTCAGGCTTAACTGCTCGCTTTTGCCGACTGTGAACATGTACAACCACAATGCGTTACTGGACATTGCTTCCGGCTTATCTCC
>NW_016225683.1:0-1365 GCF_001687245.7 Rhagoletis zephyria
TAGGCGGTGATCTTCATCTTAATGGTAATATGCTAAAGCATCCATGTGATCATTTTAAGGCCTTAATCTTTGTAATTCGTCCTATAGAATTTTGGCCATCGTACTTTTACCGGTTGGCGTGATGGAGAAATGAATTTTACGCCGCTTCCCTTACATCGCTATGTTTGGCATGTTCGGTCCCGTCGTGATCTAAGCGTCGTACAAAAAATTTGTTCGTACCTACAAAAGTTTTGGAGAATGAAATTCTCTACAACTTTGGCATTTCAAGTTGCTAATTATTTTCCACAAAAAATTGTTGAATAATGGCGAAAACCATGACAATTTACAATAAAAATTTGTTTCCTTTAAAACCTTATATGTATGTACATATATAAAAAGTTGGAAATTAAATTCTCTACAAATTTGTATTTGAAAATTTTTTACGAAAACTACTAAATCAGCTTGCAAATCGCAAAAAAAACATAAAATCCAAGATGACGGAATGTTCCCATATGAAATTTAGGGGCAAGACTGTGGATCCATGATCTACGTGTCAAATAAAAGTAAGCTGCATCAAAATAGAATTATAATCCAGGTATAAGTCTGCTACCTTCGCGCCATTCGAAAATTTATGGTGCTTCAAAAAAGAAAAAGGAAATATATTAGAAATTGTTTGCACCTTGAGCGAACTTTGTGATCTCTTTTTTTCATACAATAAATAAATACATACATACACATACATATGTACACATGTATGTACANTTTAAAAATACTTTAATCAGCTAATTAAATTTGTTTTGAAAGTGACAGACCAGCTGTTTTTGGTCGGGCTATAAATTATGAAATTTATAAATTATAAACTACACTTTCACAAGCATAAATAATACTTAAATATATGAGCACGAAAATAAGTACGCGTGCAAGGAGATTTGGCAGCCACATTTGCGAAAGGGTCGAAGTTTGCGAGGCGATAGTGTCTGATAAGCCACTCCAAATAATTGATTACACACTTATTTTTGCATAACTATGAAAAATAGTGGACTTTATAGTTTTTAAAAATTTATTGATGTCTCAAAAATAAATATTTAAAACCAAAAATTATTAATGCAAAGTGGAAAGATCTAAAGCCATTAAGAAGTCAGATATTCACGCGAGCGCAAAATTTTTATTTAATATATTTAATTTTTTACATGAATTATTACATTCATTCGCAGCAAGCTTGTTGTAATGTCAAGCGATAGCAAACTCGCCGCAAAGCGATAATGATTCAGGAGAAAGATTTTGCTGTAAAACAACTCAGCGCACGCTTTGAGGAAAACACAGCCATTCGAATGTAAGTATGTAAGTATGTTTGTAGGTAAGAAGCTGGTTAAAACTAGACGAAAC
>NW_016225687.1:0-1365 GCF_001687245.7 Rhagoletis zephyria
GAAAGAATGAATAAATGAAAAATAATGCGTTATTCAGTATTACTTGAATGATTTATTCATCATTGGAAAGTGCTTGAATAAAGNTGCGTTATTCAGTATTACTTGAATGATTTATTCATCATTGGAAAGTGCTTGAATAAAGATAAAAATTTATTCGTTATTTGAAATTACTTGGATGATGAATACAAATTTATTCATCATTCGAAAGTGCTTGAATGAAGAATACAATTTTATTCGTTATTTGAAATAACTTGAATGATGAATAAAAATTTATTCATCATTTGAAAGTGCTTGAATGAGAATAAAAATTTATTCTTATTTGAAATTACTTGAATGATGGTCAAAAATTTATTCATCATTCTAAATTACTTAAATGATGAATAAAAATTTATTCGTCATTTGAAATTACTTGAATGATGAATAAAAATTTATTCATCATTCGAAAGTGCTTGAATGAAGAATAAAAATGTATTCTTATTTGAAATTACTTGAATGATGAATGAAAATTTGTTCATCATTCCAAAGTGCTTGAATGAAGAATAAAAATTTATTCGTCATTCAAAAATGTTGAACTGACGAATAAAACTTTATTTTTTATTTGAAAAATAATTCATTCAAAAACGCCCATCCCTGGTATGTATGTTTTATTAAATGTGTTCCAGACTCCTCTCAGCTATGTATTGCAATTGGTCTCCTTGTTTCATTCCTTGTGTATTCCCGGTCGTTCACCTCACATATGCACTTGTCGCCGTTCCTGTGGTTTTGTATGCCCTGTACACTCAAGCAAACGTCAAGCTGTGAAGTTCTACTTATATTGTGCTCTGATTTGTCTTTGTATTTTGCAAAGTTTATTGTGCTAATTCTGAGTAAAAGTTGCTATAAAAAGTGCCTACGAGCATCTTAGTGTGATAATAATCGAAGCTAAGTGAAAGTTTTGTGATCTTTGTGGTTTATATNTTTCACTAGCATACATCTAATCTTGCCGAGTCATTTGTTGTTATCATTGTTGTTGTTATTCCTTTGTAGTTAACTGAGATCGTTTCTATTTTTGCACATTTCTTTTTGCTCTTTTTGTTTACTTCTTTTAGTATTTCTTGTCACAGCTGTTTGCGTTGCGTTTATTAAGTGTCACAATACAGTGATACTCAAACTGTTCGCTACATATATTTTTAAGCTAAATACATCAGCTCCTAAATTGTTGTGTGTGTTGTGTTAAACTTATTTTGCTTGTCTTGTTATTAACATTAGTGTTATTAAATCTTTCATAATGAAGTGTGATCTTGATAACTGCCAAATTATCGTGCTGGCTCTGTGAAGGTATTTGCCATCTAAAATGTGCTGGTTTGACAGGAAGAATTCTGGACG
>NW_016225688.1:0-1365 GCF_001687245.7 Rhagoletis zephyria
GAATATATGACAGGAATTCATGCCTTGGTAAGCCCTGAGTTTTTCGATGCATTAACTTCTCACGTTAAAGTAAAAGAAGCATATGAAAGATGGCAAGAAGGAGCAGCGCTAAGGAATGATATGAGATCAGGATTTGCGTTCTGTGGCATAACGTTTGAGGAATATAGAGGACAAGCAACTGATCCTGAAGGAACCGTGAGAAGATTTATAGAAAGAGATACAGGGCACTGTTTTCCAGTAGGAACAGCGAGCACATTTACAACATATTTTGCACTAGCAGACTTTAATGAAACAGTAAATACTCTTGGACAGCCACTCTATGCAAAACAAGAGCCAAGGAGATTTGATAGAGGGACTGATTTGCATACGCAGTCAAACCCTCTGCCAATGTGCCACCGTCCAGCAATACTAGTCAAGATCGTTGTAACATAGGTAGAGCAAATATAAAGCGGTGTGAGGCAGAAGAATGCTTTACCTCTTCTTAGCATATAAATGTTAGTATATAGCGGAGAAATGTGCAAGAGAATATTAAGAGATTATTTAAAGATTGTTTTGCCCATTTAGGAGAAGTGGCTTGTTATAAATCAAAGGATAAGTCATATATGGTACAGGTATTAAAGCAACAGCCAGATAAATTATACGAGATTGGTGAAGGACAATTTGTGGGAGAGATGCTTTTTCTTGAGGTAAATGTTTTTGATGTACTGAGGCCAATGGTGGGAGATATTTTTGTTATTGATGGTCGTAAATATAAAGTATATTCTCCACCACTGCGAGATAATTCAGGAATAGTATGGAATATAAAATGTACAGTACTTGGAGAGAAGGATGTTTAACATTGAGGTTAATGCAAATATTGAGAGAATTATTCACAACATTGATGCTAACAAAGCCAAAATAGAATTGGCAACGGTAAGAGCGCTAAACAAAACGGCATTATGGTTAAAATCTCAGGCTGTCCGAGAAATCAGTGAAGAAAAGCAAATTAGGCTAAAAGTAATTAGAAAAAGACTAAGAATTATCAAGGCAAGGAAAAGCACTTTGAAGGTTTTAATTAGAGCATATCTGTATGATGTGAGAATGAGAAATATAAAACAAGCAAAAATAAGAACAGCATTTAATGATGCATTTATGGCAACGATGCCAAGAGGCTATCGTGGTATTTTTAAACGTGTAGGAAGAACAGCACTACCGATACAGGAGGCTAAACTACCACTTGAACCTGAGGCTTCAAGGATAATAGAAAATCTTGTTAATTATGAAGTTGAAAGGATATTTGAAAAATATTTTACACATAAGTTATTTTATGACGGCATTTTGGACTAATTTACATGAGGCAGTCTGTAATACGCTAAAGGCAGAGAT
>NW_016225689.1:0-1365 GCF_001687245.7 Rhagoletis zephyria
TTTTATCTGTATCGTCATCATAATTTTTTTCATATTTATCGTAATTTTTACCTTAATGTTTATTATTTGCTTCATCTTCACCTTTGTCCTGATATAAGCAATGTGCTTAAATTCACCTTGATCTGTATCTTTAATCATCTTTGTTTTTGTTTAAATTTTTACTTTTGCATTTATACTTTTCTTCATTTATGTACGTACTCACCTTTACTTTCATTATTGTGTTGTTCTGAATACCATATGCATCGCTTTAGGAACACTTGTTTCCATCTCAATCATATCCGTGTGCATCATTTCCGTTGCATTTGCCAATTTACTCCCAACTAACCGCTGCTAAAGAAGTTTCACTACAAAAATTTCTTAGCTCATTTCTGTCAGTTCTAGTAAAAATTTAGGCTAAATATATTCGGAGTTTTAGCCAAATCAAAGGTCATCGCGCCAAAAATGTCCTCTTTTTGGGTTGCACATATATAGAAAATGTTCTTTGTTTTTTCTTTAATTTGTAATTTCGGAGTTACGTACATATTTATATTGAATATTACATCATTTTTCCAATCAAGAAATTAATATTATTTCGATATTTTTTTTTTGTCATATTATTTTGTTTGGCAAATGCGTGGTTTAGTTTTTTATACAGTTTTTGGTTTTGATTTTTCAATTTAAGTTTTTTTTTTCNATTTTGTTTGGCAAATGCGTGGTTTAGTTTTTTATACAGTTTTTGGTTTTTATGATTTTTCAATTTAAGTTTTTTTTTTTAAATTTCTTTTCGTGTTTTTGTACATACGTACATGTTTGTTCAACATATATTTCCGTGGATTGTAAATTTAAAAGAAGCCAAGGCCAAAAAGCACAATCATAATTTCAATTCAATTAGATGTGATTTTCGTGCATGTACGCCTGTCGTACAATGAACGATAACCGTAAATTATCACCAATATATTTATGTATGTATTTGTGCAAATAAATTATCATAGTCACAAACAAATACTCAAGGACCGTTAAAACCACCAAAAACAATAAAGAGATATCAAAACTGTTTTAAATACATATGAAGCAAGCAAAGCGAGAAAGCTCTAACATGCCGAAGTGCCCCCGATCAATGAAATGTTCCTCGATTAGACAATTCAAAATGTTTATGCTAATTAGAGTAACATAAATCTTAAAAAAGAAGCCCAATAAAATAAATTTAATTTAAATCAAAACACATAAAATCTAATTGTCGACTATAACACTATTAGTATGTGATGACACAATAATATTGGCTATAAAACCGATTTGCATATGACATGAAACGCATAAAATTTAAATAACAGATAGCAGCAAAATGCTCATGATTTCGCTTTTAATGGATATTTATTAGGATAGTCG
>NW_016225690.1:0-1365 GCF_001687245.7 Rhagoletis zephyria
TAACAGAAGCAGCAGCGCATTGATTTTGCACTTGCCTGCATTTAGAGTTAGGCGGCAGTCATTTAGAGTCAGCTTCCCCGATTATCCTAAAATACCAACTAGTCTATAAATAGGCTGCAGCTGTTGTCGCAGCAGCAGCACAGGAATCACAGAGCTCAGCAGAGACATTACCATCACCACAACCACCGCCCAAAAATAGCTCAATAAACTCCTAAACTTAACCGGTGATAATTCAGACGTCACACAGGCTGACTGAAGGCAGGCAGGTGAAGACAGGCGAAAATACCACCACTACCAAAAAATCATGTGAGCACACTAAAGGTAGAGATCACACAATAGAAAAGTGAGAGATTTTCCAGCTAATAATAATAACAAAATAGGAATCAACCGAATCAGCACAACAATGCAAGCCAAAAGTCATAAAGATCACGCAAACTGCGCTTCTGCTGAATTTGAAATCGGCCCAAGACTGAGTGAGTGCTGGCACAAACCGATTGCCAACCAGCAGCAGCAGCCATTGCGCACTTGGCGCCATATAAATTGGGCCAAATTCTTGGCAACGCCAATACACGACTGCTGCTGCGACGATTTATAATAACACAGGCATTCACAAACATTCCCATTTAAAAACATTCATACACAATGCCAACAAATACAATTTATGCTCATTTCCCCCCGTTTTCCCCTTTCAAACTAGTTATTATGATTTCCCAGCCAAGAGCTGCTTTTTGCCAAGGAGGGAGAGAAAAGGTTACACCAATTTTTTTTGCTTCTAAAATCAGTAGACACACACAGTCGCACACTGCACAAAATCTTTTTCAATATTATTCAGGAAAAATGAGAAAAACAAGAGAAAATCTAAAAACCTTGAGTGACTGAGAGAGAGAGAAAGCAAACACTACAAAAACAGGGCAAAAAAGTGGTAAAGGTAAAAGGTGAAAGGTGAGAGGTTAAAGGGTGAAAAGTTAAGGAACACACAAAAGAAGATATCATCATAAATAAATAAATAAATAATAAATAGAAGGGGTTAAGAAGGAGGAGGGACAGAGAGAATATAACAAGAGAAAGTTGCGTCTAAGAAGGAGGAGTAAAAGTAATGTTACAGTAAAATGATGCTCGAAATCAAAATTCTGCTAGAGAAGAAGACTGGATGCGTCGACGGCAGATGGCTGACATGAGACGTCAGTGAGTGAATAAATGAGAAGATGAAGAAGAAGAAGAAAACAGGAAAGAAGAGAAGAGTAGGGGAGAAACAAAGTCAGCTGGAAACGAAGAAAACTGCTGCTGCTGCTGAAGAAAAGAACACGACACAGCCAAAAACTGCAAAAATTCTGCAAAAACTGCCACCTACAAAGAAAGAACAAC
>NW_016225691.1:0-1365 GCF_001687245.7 Rhagoletis zephyria
TTAATTACTTTTAAATTATATGACTTTTAAGTTAAGGCATGCGAGTAAACGTGTTAGATGACTGCGTAGATATGATGCTACGATACGGGACGTATACGTTACATACACAACTGCGGGTATATGGGCACGAGTTGTTATTTTTACTTTTTTATTACATCTTTTTTAAGTTTACTTTTAAATGTAATTTCGCGATGGAATCTTGCTCTTTATGCAAAACTGAAGATAATGCATTGTCTAAGGTAAGTGTGCCAGCATTTTCGACAAAAAAGGCGTTTTCGTCGAAAAATATAACAACTCGTGAAATTTCCTTTTATAAGGACTAGCAACGAAGTAGAGAAGTTAAGTTATTCTTCATATCAAAACACTTGATTAAGTTAAAATTTGATACAAACACCCACTATGCCCAGAAAATAATTTGTATAGATAAATTCCTAGCATCGGGACATGTTGAGGCTCTCTTAAGAGTTACAGGACACAATCCTGTAGTGCATTGTATATCAAATTGGGGTTCAGCTTTTCAATATTAAACAAATTTGATAATTTTTTAATGTTATTTTATTAAACAAATTAACACCCTATACTCAACTAACTAAGTTTCCTTTGTGTCAAAATCGGCTGTTGGCCGGGAACACTAAGAGGAAACATTTCAAGTAGTGAAAGATAAATTCGCAGTTAAATCGAATTAAAAGCTACTTCTAGTGGTCGATTACTAAAACGCTTGTGAAGGGTTGGTCTTTTACTGGGGGTTTTGCTAATCGTTTACTGCTTCTATGGATTTTAAAACGCTAAGTATTATAAGTATAATATACAGTTTTCATTACGAAAGTATTTATAGTAAAATATTATTGGCGGAAAGAGAGATTTCCTATGACGCTATGATTCTCCATCGTCACCAGGATTTCCTACATAAGTGGTAAAAAGCTTTAATCGATTAATTGGCAAACACTTACTAAAAAAAATTTACATATCGAGCCCTAACCGCCAAAATAGCGTAAGCGAAATTTTTTTCAAAATTTTCTTTTTATGCGGGATCTAGGAGTATTTCTGCATCAAAAAGAAAATTTTGAAAAAAATGTCGCTTACGTTATTTTGGCGGTTAGGGCTCGATATGTAAGCAGGTTCGAGTATGTAAAAATATACTGATATTCAGTGCAGGCAGCGTTAACGAGAACTAGAAATCTAGTTCAAGAGAAGACGAATAAAAAATTGCAAATTCCTTATTTTCCCTTTTTCCCTTTTCTCGTGGCTGACCAACGAAAGAGCTATAGCTAACTAGTCAGCGAACCCACTCGCTGACAATAAAAATAAAAAAATAGAATTATGCACACTTCCCGGTTAGCCGCCTGCATGCATTCTATCCGTTCG
>NW_016225692.1:0-1365 GCF_001687245.7 Rhagoletis zephyria
CGTACGAGGAGGGTTCAAGAAATATTTGGCAAAAAAACGGAACAAAATCGGTCCAGTTTTAGCTGAACTGTAAGGGAACATACACATTTTTAGGCTTTATAATATAATGTTTAGAGATAACATAATTTGGTTTACAGTGACATTTCCTATATCATATCTTGGTATTTAATTATTTTAGGTTCTTTGTATTTCACCCACATACGAACTAGCAATTCAAACGGGGGAGGTTGCTGCTAGAATGGCGCAGTTTTGTCCAGATATTAAACTAAAGTTTGCAGTCCGTGGCGAAGAAGGTACGTAAAGCCAACTCTTGCTTTGAAAAACAGCTTTATTATTTTTCTTAAATCATTTAAGTTACTCATAATTGCAAGCTAAAGGATCACATAGTTATTGGGACACCTGGAAAAATATTAGATTGGGGATTAAAATACCGCGTTTTCGATTTGAAAAAAATACGAGTATTTGTTCTGGATGAAGCTGATGTAATGATTGCAACGCAAGGCCATCATGATCAATGCATTCGCATCCATAAGTAAGTACGCTTTTTTTTTAAATTTACCATTGCGAAATATTGTTCATGAGATAAATGGGCTGCTAAAAATGTATATGTAGAGCGTGTTTAATAAGAGGTGTCACACTTAGTTTTTTGAATAACAACTTTATTTCGAATAACACGGTGCTACAAAAAAAAAGTCATGAAATACATCCGAAACAATACTTAGTGTATTTTCGTACTTGATGCACTTATCTATTAATTGCTTGACTATTTTCCATCCGATTTTAAAAATCGAAAAAGTTTTGAAAGGAGGATTTATATACCTTTAAAATGATGTATAACAATATATTGTTCGTTTTAGCTTCTTGGGAGTTTTCATCGGTTAAATTTTTATGAGCTCCTATTTTTCTTCATTTTTTGTACTTTGCTCATCGCTTATTCCAAAAATGTCTATGAAAGTTGCCAAATATGTGGTATTTATCTAAAAGAACATTTATTTTCTAAAATAGTCAATCACTTTGCAAACGTCAAGCTGTGAGGTTGTACTTATATTGTGCACTGATTTTGGCTTTCTATTTGCTAAATTTATTGTGCTAATTCTGAGTTAAAGTAGTGATAAAAAGTGCCTATGAGCATCTTAGTGTGAAATAATTTAAGCTAAGTGAAAGTTATTGTGTTTTATATTAAACTAAATTTAATTAAATTTCACTAGCATACATTCTAATGTTGCCGAGTCATTTGCTGCTATCATTGTTGTTGTATTCTTTGTAGTTAACTGAATTTATTTTGTTTTTGCACATTTGTTTTTGCACATTTGTTGTACTCTTTTTGTTTACTTCTTCTAGTAATTCTTGTCACAGCTGTTTGCG
>NW_016225693.1:0-1365 GCF_001687245.7 Rhagoletis zephyria
GTTATTTTTCCGTCTGTCGATTTTATAACTGGTTCGGAAAACGGGGTGCAAAGCGAAATAGATCCCATGTGTCGAATATAGGACTAGTTCTGCACTATAGTGAGAACAGGTAATGCAACGAAGGACAATTTCCAATTCCTATGACATCGCCATGTTAAATTCACCAGTTATTTGCATGCAAAAGAGATTTATCCCGAACTAGTAGTTGATCTAAATGTACTAGAAACGCACCAGTTCAGAACTAGAGATTTACCCCACAGGGTAAGTAGTTCCTTGTAATTAAAAAGGAATGTGTTAGCTTGACTAGTACTTGGTTAAATAACAAAGTTTGTTGCATATCTTTTGCCATGTGCATACTTACTTGAGTGACGTATGCTTTAGTTATTCTGTTCTTTATGTATATTTGACATGAAGGGGCTGTAACTCAATTACATCAATACCTTTAACAAAGAACTATGTTGAGTGCTTTTTATGTGAAAGATAAAAGTATTCAAGTAGATATGTAAGTCTATAAGGGGTCAGGCAGAATAATAGAAAACTAGAAAATGTACGCACGTATTAAACTTTAACCACTACTCTATTATAATCAGCATAAATTACGTGGCCTCATGAATTGATGGAGCAATTATGCAGCACACTGACAAAAATTATATTTACATTTTTAACAAAATAACTAACAGCTTGTTGAATTTAGAAAAATCATCGTCTGTGGTCGCTGTGGTGTAGCGGTTAGCAGTGCGTGCTTCCACTCTGCAAGGCCCTGGCTCAAGCCCTGCTCAAAGCAATATCGCAAAAAAAAAAAGAAAAAACCTTTTTTCTTAACAGCGGTCGTCCCTCGGCAGGCAATGGCAAACCTCCGAGTGTATTTCTGCCATGAAAAACAGCTTCTCATAAAATTACAATCGCCGTTCGCATTCGGCGTAAAAGTGTAGGTCCCTCCGCTTTGAGTGACGGCATCAAGGCGCAAGCCACAAATCGGAGGAAAAGCTCGGCCAAACACTGATAGTCGAAGAGCCAATGAACAGCAGACTGCATGTAATTTACCAAATCTCAAATTTGGTTCAGTCGAGCCCTAATACCTTCTCTACTTGGAAGCTACTACTAAGCCCAGCAGCGGTCCATATGGCGTCATGCAGGTCGCAAACTTAGAAAACTTAGACCAATTTCAAAAGAATTTTAATAAGTCTGTAATTTATGTAGTTCAACATTCAATGTTACTATTAATTCGAAAATAATAATGGCAGACAATTATGGCGGTTATTGGCAGACATTTTTGAAAGTGTAAAAATAAAAAATCAGATTTATTTTAACAAATCTGAAATTTTATTATTTTACTTATTATAATATTAGAAGCCTGTATTTATC
>NW_016225694.1:0-1365 GCF_001687245.7 Rhagoletis zephyria
CTGTAATGCCTTTCAAGCGGAGATGTTTAGTGGTAAAGTCGGAAGTAGTGCGGAAATTTCATGCAACGTTGGCTTTCCTGAGTCACGCAAACCCTCTCTCTGCTGGGCTCCGGAAAACAGCAATATAGAAGGGAACGATGTAGCCGATGAGATGGCTAGACACGGTCCGGAATTGCCACCGATTCCTTTTTTACTAAGGTGGATTGAATAATACACCACAGCTCTAAGTAATGAGCTTTGAATCAATCTGGACGACTGGAGTCGTACTGAAANCCATCAATGGCGTTTACCAACAAGTTCCCTCTGCAGAAGTTGTCGGGATGAGGATGAAGAAGAGGCGATTCTTATATGAATGCCCAGCTGTCCAGACAAGGCTTCTGAAGTATTTGAGATCACGCTTTTTCAATAGCTTGTAGAAGATAGCGTTGGTGAAAATATCGAACATCCACGGCTTCATCCGGGACAGACTTTATACTGACAATATGAACTAGCCTCGGTTAGAAGGATGTGCCTCCTCCTGGCACTCACAGAGGGAATTCATAATGAGCAAATCTGCTTTCGAGTGGAAGTACGAGATATTCGTACGCGCCTTCCTTACCTAACCTAACCCAACCTTGGTCTCCCATAAAACAACCTTCTTTTGACTCCTTATTTAGGTTTAAAAATATTGCTTCGACAGTTTTGGTATCTTAGATGGTTGAGAGAGCTCCACCCGATTTTGGACCGAGCTAAAAGTAACGCTCACCGCCACTATACATAGCCCTTTTACTTTTAATATTACTGGGACTCCAAATTTAGACATGGCGTGAAATCGACGAAAAAGTGGTTGGTGAGGATTGGCTTCCAAACTTCCAAACTATGAACAATTTTTTCAATGGTGTATTTTCCAAACCTAATCCCATTCTGATAAGACCCAATCAGTGGGTTCAAGAAGGGATTAGAATTTTCGTACAGAATTGTCGATAATTTTCGAAAACTGCAAGATTTCGCTTCTTGTGACTGGGCAAATCTAAGTAAATTAGGCCGAATTTTATCTGTTCGCCGCCGAATTTAAATATGTAGCTCATGCGGCACACCGCTGAGTGTAGGGACTTTGTTGGTCGTGAGCCGCATAATCGTTTTGCTCACCTCGTGAGCGTCGTCCATAAAATTTGGTCAGGGTCAGGTTCTGCTTCTTCAAAGTAGTCACTGGTTGGCATTCAAATGCGTTGAGATGTTCTTCCTCCAGATTTCCTCCACCGTCTCTGTAGTAACCAGCCCCTCTTGAAAAACCAAGAAATGCTCAAATTAAATTTATCAGCATTCAATGTGAAGTGAAATTATCACAACGGAAAAATTTCCATCGATCCATACACTGGAAATTGA
>NW_016225695.1:0-1365 GCF_001687245.7 Rhagoletis zephyria
TGCTGAGCGGCCTGTCTGGTGTATGCTTTGCATATAAATATGAAATGTACGTTTTTATATGTACATGCATACATATATGTATGTATATTTAAATATGTTACATTTGTCTTTAAAAGAGTACACATACATACATGGGTAACTAACCCAGTCGGTTAACTAAGCAATAAAGATACCTTCCGGCAGCTGTTTTTAGTTACATCTTATTTTTGACGAATTGTTCAGAGTTTCAAGGAATTATGTTACTCTAAAAAGCGGAAAGTTTACACAAAATAATAATGAGGCGCAGAGTCGCCTACTGCGGTTAACTTCTTAGTTTAATTCCGTTGCATTGAAAACGCACCTTCACATCTTGCTTCCAATGTCAGTTTTATTCAAAGATCTTCTTAACTAATGATCTTTAAATCGGTTTATTAATGTCCCTCTTAGAGCTAAAAGATAAGGGCTTATTAAATAATTAGTATGGCCCCAGTTGCTGCCCGTTTTTTTGGCGCATCACTAAATTTTTTCGTTCAGTTTAAAATCAAATACAAAAATAAGTATTTATATCATTTTGCGCGCGGTGCCTCCAGAGGTGTAATGGCGTGCAATTCGAGAGATCGGAGTTCGAGCCCTCGGCCAGGAAAATTTTCTTTTTCTTTTTTTTTATTAAAATTTTTTTCTAGTTAAATTTTCAGAAACTTATTTTTTTTATTTAATGTTTCGCGTTTTTAATTTAATTTTCTTTTAATTTGTAGCCTTTGATGTTCTAAAAAGGAATTTAATTTTTTTATTCCTTTTAATTTTTAGAAACTGTTTGCTAATAGACAAACAAAAGCACTAACAGGACAATTATGGCATCTTTCAACTCACCACGGTCTTTTGTAAGGTAAAAGGCTTTCTATTCCGGCAACTGTCTAGAAAGCTCTTTTCTTAATATCGAATGACAAATGGAAAGGGGGGGGGTTGGGGTGTTAGCGATATTCTATAACAATAAGTTTTCTAAAACTGAAACGAAATTAAAAAAAAATATATATTTTTATTAAATAATAAAAACTGAAAATTTGAGAGAATGAGTGTAAAACAGGAGCAAATTAATTAAAGAAGTTTTTAACATTAAATGAAAATAAAAATATTTATTTTTTTTTTAAATAATACTTAAAAATAAAAATAAAAAATTCAATCAAAAAGAAAAAAAATCCGTTGCCGAGGATTGAACTCGGATCTCTCGAATGGCACGCAAGTGCTCTACTCTTATTATTGAAAACAAATAAAAATTGCATAATCATTCCTTAAAAAGTTAAGTAATGGGTTTTCTTTAAATACCAGGGACGGAAAATAGTAATTATTTTTATACCCGAGCGCACTTGTGCACAAGGGTATTATAAC
>NW_016225696.1:0-1365 GCF_001687245.7 Rhagoletis zephyria
TGGTGATCTGGTGAATGGGATAGCCCACAAGAAATATTTTATCCTTGTACCGGCTTTGTACACCTCATAATAACTTTAATAGGTAACACACTTGGAAAATTGAAAAAAAACGTTAAAATATCTTCATATATATTGTTCGATCTAACTCAAAGGCACTTTAGAAACTAAACTGAATAAATAAATGGTCGGTCCTTTTTACCTTTTACGGGTCTTTCTTTGGTAAACTAGCCAGGTAATCCCCATATAATAAAAGATTAAATTTGAACAAAACGCTCTTTAAGTTTGAAAATTGTGTTCCAAAATACTTTATAACACAAAAATGTCAATTCCGAGACACATTATGTAAAAACCCGTAAAATTCTTAAAATACTCACAAACTAGCTCCTACTGGTACCAGGTCAGGTTTTTGAGGCTAGAGGCTGTTGTAACTCGGTTTTACTTAAAATAACAACAATTATGTATAGAATCTAAATTTTGAAGAGCAACATTAGCTTTCTTTTGAGATATTTAGCGTGTTTTTGTTATTTACCGTTGTGGAGTTATGTCTCTACATGTCAGCTTTTGACCAAAAATTTGGAATTTGTTCAAACTTTGAGCGACGAGCGGCACGGATTAACATCGTTTAATCGAGCTCAAATTTCGGCTTTCTCAATATCTGGAAAGGGGAATCGGTTTGTGGGGTCCAGACGAACAAAATCCCGACATTTTCCCGCTCTATGTGATCCGGTCACCCTAATAGGCATGCATTACAAATTTATATATGAAGATATGTATGTGTATACAAAGGTGCGACATAAATGTAGCACAATGACTGCCACTTTTTCCTCAGCCCAATATTGAAGTAATCAAGTGTTTTGAAAAGTGAAAAAATATGCAGTTGAAAAAAAGCCAACCTTAGAAATGAAAAAGGAGTCGTAACAGTCGAACCGGTTTCGTTATATTTACAAATGCCGGGTATGGATAGTCAGAAGGGATTTTACTTAATTAACCGCTTATATGTAGCATAGACTGACGGCTGCATTTGCAGTTGATACGGATTAAGTCCTGGAGCTAAAAGCTTAAATAGACGGCAGCGTTGAGCCGGATTAACTCGGACTNGGATTAGAGACATTTTTGATAACGGCACTGGCCAAAATGGTCAACAGCTTTCTATAGTGAATGAAAAATAAACGAAGAAAACAAGTAAGCACACAAAGCAAACGAGTTTGGCGTCCGCGGTAGTCGAGTAAAACCGAGGCTCGATTTTTAAAAGATATTTACTTTTTATTTCTTTATTAACATTTTATTTTATTCCAGTTAATTTAATTTTTTGCTTCATGTCATGCGAATAATTATTTTAAACTAGTTTAACCCTTCTTAGTCCTT
>NW_016225697.1:0-1365 GCF_001687245.7 Rhagoletis zephyria
TCATCTTCCTCCTCAAATATTGGACTGTAAGTTTTTTAAAATTCAAATGCTAAACTAAACAATAACAAAAACTTTTTGTTTTTAGACAGATGTGACTGTGTTTGTCCTACTTTGTGCCAAAGACAACAGAGACCTTTTCAACCACATCACATTCAGCAGCAACCTCCATTCAGTCAACACTACAAGCAATCAAGAAAGCATTAACATTGCACAATCGCCAATACACAACAATGTTTTTTTTGTAGCTTTTACGCTCTCTAACCTTTATACTATTTTAAAATTGTCCAAATTGTCTATGGTCACTACCACTAGTTGTTTTGTAGTTTAAAAATGATTACCTTTTTAAATTTTCCAATTGTTTGAAACCTAATCATTAATTTTAATTCAAAAAAAGCAAACGATTCTCGTTTTTGATTACTTGTAATCTACTTTTTATCTTAATCCAAACAAATCAGAACGCTGTTTTACTTATTCAGAACTTAGATTAGCAAAAACCTGGTCGTTAGGCTAATTTTAGCTGACCATAGCTCCTGCAGTGCAAACGCTACAGAAAAGATAGGGCATTTCACCTTGTTGTTGCAATTGAAATTTGCCAGTAGCGCCGAGCTAACAAGCAAATTCCAATTGAGAAAGTTTAGAAAATAACAAAACTCTAACTCAAACTGCAAGGTGGCCAAAAGCCGCCAAGGTAAACAGATAACTCCAGTTAAAGGAGTTTAATGACTAACAGCAACAACTGTGAACTCATTTTTACAACTGACAAATAAATACTTTTCAGAAAGTTAAATAACTTTTTTAAATAACTTTCTCAATTGGAATTTGCTTGTTAGCTCGGCGGCCGAAGGCCGCCGCGCAATTGAGGTTAGGGTTAGGTTTTTATTAAATTCTGCTAGATAAAAGCATTTAAAATGCGAGCGCAAATGCTATTGGTCAATGGCCGGTGAGTCTACTCACAGGTGTAAGCACTGCAGGCCAACTACGAATTGAGCCCTGGTCTATGACGTTTTTGCATGCAAAACTAACACTGACCGGAAACTTTGGGTCCCGATTACTCTGGACCCAGTGGCCACTTCCATCAAGTTTAAAGGTAAGATATCTTAGAATTGGCTACTCTTTCTAAAAAATGCCGTTTGAACAAANAAAAAAACAAAAATTAAATTTAACTTTACGATTTAAATAATTTATCAAGTTTTAGCCAAATTGCAGTGTTTTTTATTTTTCCTTCTTGTTGACGGGCGTTTTCAGTGGTTACCAGGCTAAGTGTCACCAGGCTAACCAACCGGTCAGTGGATTTTGCATAACAAAACTTTAGTCTAAAAAAAAGTTGCCTATAGAAACTTGTTTTCACTTTTTAGTTTTAAAGAT
>NW_016225699.1:0-1365 GCF_001687245.7 Rhagoletis zephyria
ATAAATGTATATTCCATGAATTTTATGCGGTTCTTGCAATCAATTAAGCATCATTCTACTGCGCATTGGTGCTATAGTAAATTGCTGGTACTTCAAAATTAAAGACATGTAATAAATCTACTTTTATACAAGCCAAGGCAAGGCAGAACCTTAGCTTTAAACTAAACATAAATACGTATGCATACATACTAACTATTTACCTACTCGTATGCATACTTATACATACATACATACATACGTACGTACATACATATGCATGCTTTGTATCGACCACCACGCGCACCTGGAAATTAATTGTTTTCCTGGCGCTGATGTGCCACTAAAAATTTTATCTCACTAAAACCAGGCAATAAAATTGATGACGCACATTTGTTATGGATTTGGATATGTGGAGAACAAAATCAGAGTTATGCAATAAGGTGCATGTAGGTATACATATATTTGCTGAGCATAGCAACGGTCACACATTTGTAGACTCAAAACAAACAAAACAGTGTTAAATCGAAACGTGTTGCACTGCGTCTGAAGAGTTCACCGACACTGCCACTCAAATTTTCGGTGACTCGTTGCATTCTAAACAGACTTGCTCATAAGTAGCCGCAGAATGTCAGTAGTAATTGAGCTTTCCACATTATTTATAGGCATGTAGTTATGTAGCCAAGTCTGCGTTTATTAAGTTACAAATAGGTTAAAAGGAAAGAGTTGCTCGGCTCAGATTGGGATAATTTTTACCTATTTATTTATTTGTTTGATTCGGCTGAGCTAATGAGCACGTGAATGTCTTATTAATGCGTAAATGTTTATCAGAATATGGTGGCTGTACCCATCACATATGTATTTGGCTGCATCCCCGCCTGGCGGCGCTTTCGTTAATGTGCGCCAGTAGCGGCGGTCCTTAATTAAATTAAATTGATGTACATTTTGTTGTTTACTTATTTAGTTTAGGGGGGCATGAAAGTCCACACACTTCATGTGTGTATTGCCTTTTTTTAATATTTTATTTTGTTAATATTATACAGATTTGTATAAGGATTACAGAAAAACCAACTAGATCGATTAGTTAAACATTTTGATTCGAGTTAATTGTAATGATTGCGAAATCAGTGTCGAATTTCATTTTTTTCCAATATTTCAACAATATTTTACAGGCCGTTTTTATGAAAAAAAAAATTTGTTTATCAAAAAAAATGTTTTAAAAATTTGGATTGGCGTGATGGGGATCTGACATACTGCACTAGTGTCTGTAGAATACGATAGCATATATTTACTTATGTATATCTCACTTGTTTCTTAAGTCGACCTAAGCGCTTATTGCTTTTGACCATAGAAATATTGTAAATGTCAGCACTAACTTAAATATTTAAT
>NW_016225700.1:0-1365 GCF_001687245.7 Rhagoletis zephyria
AAAAAAAAAAAATAAAAAATAAAAAATGCGATTTTTTAATGCAATTTTTTTTTAATTTTAATCTGTCTCACACTCTCATAGAAATCCGAGGTAACTAGGCACATTTTGATACCTTAACTGATTTTCTCCGACAAATTGTTTATTAAAAGCAAACAATTGAAAAAAGATTCTTCTCCGTGAGTTCACAATTTCGGGAACTTTTTTTTCGAGATTTTCGAATATCATGACGAAATAAAATAATAGGTACCTTCTTTCTTTCGATAAAGAATGTAAAAAATATTTTGCACGCAAACAAAAAATATTGAGGTGTAAATAGTGTATGGAATGACCCGTATATATATGTACATAAACATAGGAGTATCTGAATTATCCCATAAGGACTAGGTTCTGCAACGATCCGCGAAAGAGACATCATTCAATACTTTTTATTTTCCGAACTTTACTATGAAGTATAAATTTCATTAGAAATTAAACATTCAGTGTGTTTGTTGTAAGGAGAAAATGGATAACCCTGTATTAAGTTTCCTTTTCGTACTGCCTTAAAAAAAAAAAAACAAATATATTTAAATCCAGGGTAAATAAATTTCAAAAGCTTTAAAACATAGGGCCATAATAATTAACCCACCCTAGTTTACCAAACTGGAAAAATAAAAAAAACCCCATTTTCAGTAACTGTGAGCCATCTCTAAATATTTCTCAGTTCGACTAAAACGTTGTATTTTTTAGATTTTAGTGTATATATTAGAATATTTTGATGTGGCCAGATCGAGAATTTGAATAATTATTTTTCTCCATACAACGAGGGGCCACTCCAAAGCACCTAGAACGTGTATAAAAATTAGTCCTGGAATTCACTAAAAGGCGAAGAAGAAACGTATTATTCCTCACAATGAAAATGCCTACAGAATTTTAAGGGTGGGCCACTAGCAATTCATCCATGGCTTGTCATTCAGTAACAATTGAAAACGACTTGGAAGGCACCTTTTTGTAAAATACCAACAACGAAAATGATAAAAATATATAAAAATATTAGAAATATTCAAAAGTACACATTGTTGCATTCCGAACTAAGTAGATACGCTAGTAATTTATTCACACCCTGTTGACTTCATGCCTAGTTGCATAGTATTTTTTTCTGCTATGTACCCTTTTTTAGCCCTTATTTTTTATAAATATTTTGGAAAATATAATAAAATTTTGTTAGTTTTTATTCACACACAGTCACACTTAACTAAAGCACATAATACCAGAGTACCAATTCAAATTCCACCTAAAAGTTGCTATTATCTTTTCTGACATTGAAGCCTATTCGAAAAGTTTGCTGTTACAGTTAGCTGGCAGCAAACGAAGTGACATTTCAATTTT
>NW_016225701.1:0-1130 GCF_001687245.7 Rhagoletis zephyria
TCTCTTTCTGTGTTGCGAAGAAAAGGAGCACAAGTATTTTGAGCAGAACGTATTTCTGCGTAGTCAGTAGAATTCTCTTTCTGTCTTGCAAAGAAAAAGAGCAAAAGTATTTTTGTGCAGAACTTCTCTGTGCGTAGGTGGCCTAGGGATTATTACCCTCACGAAGTAGAATTATCTTTCTGTGTTGCGAAGAAAAGAAGCAGAAGTATTTTGAGCAGAACTTATTTCTGCGTAGTCAGTAGAATTCTCTTTCTGTCTTGCGAAGAAAATGAGCAGAAGTACCTTTGTGCAGAACTTCTCTCTGCGAAGGCGGCCTAGGGATTATAACCCTCACAAAATATAATTCACTTTCTGAGTTGCGAAGAAAAGAAGCAGAAGTATTTTTGAGCAAAACTTCTTTCTACATAGGCGGCCGCGCTTAGGGATTAAACCCTCACAAAGTAGAATCCTCTTTCTGTGTTGCGAAGAAAAGGAGCAGAGCTATTTTTAAGCAAACCTTCTCAACAATAAAAGTGACTATACTATGATTATGATGTATATATAAATCATACATTCAATGATTACTATAATTTTACTGAAAAATGACATTATCTGCACATATAATACTCATTTTTGCCGTTAAACTCATAATAAACTAGCACTTATCATATTCGCCTTTGTAATATTCTTACGCTTTGAACATCTGGCAACATATTTTGAAACATATTCTGGCAACACGTTACTCACACGTGCGGCCATCTTCGTTTCGGTCATTGTCCATACATACATACATACATACTATTTCGGTTCTCTAATGGAAAATAACCAAATTTATAAACGCATTCCTCAACGTTAAACAATAAAATTAATAAAATATAGAATTGATAAACGGCCAAAGAGCTTAATTTAGTTGAGTTTAGTTGAGTGTTCGGCACACTTGTGTATTTTTGAAATTGTTTGTTATCGTGCATTTTGTTAGGTGAAATTCTCAACTTTACCAAAAAATTACTCGTAAACTATGAGTTTCCCCTCCGTCCGGATTTCAGTTTTGTGATGTGTACCACCCCTCTACACCCCCCATAAAGTCATTTTGTTCTAAGCGTGGTGCACTCTCGCGAAGTCAACCCTCCGAGATAGCCCGTGTCTATCGG
>NW_016225701.1:1140-1366 GCF_001687245.7 Rhagoletis zephyria
TATTCAGACTGTATTCTAGCGGTGCACCTCTCTGATACCTGCCCGCCTCAGGGAGTAACGGTGGGCTTACCGTGTTATTGGGGGCTATGGCACGACGAACAGTTTTGACCCCTACACTCGTGGGAAATACATACATAAAAACAATAAAAACAAACAAAACAAAAACAAACCAAAACTAATTCAAAATAACAGAACACCAGCAGGCTCTCATACCGCACCAAAACTG
>NW_016225702.1:0-1365 GCF_001687245.7 Rhagoletis zephyria
CTAATTTACTCAAAATTGATACACCTCGGCTTACCATCTAGCGGAAGGTTTCGGAAGGGTGAAAAAACATATATTTAATACTTGCGCCGGGTATTTAATGTTCGGCTCCGCCCGAACTTAGACTTTCTTACTTGTTTGTTTTTATTTTTTTAATGTAATTAAATTTTCCTTTTTAATTTTATGTTGACCTTANCCTTTTTTAATTTTATGTTGACCTTTGGGGTTTATTTTATAAATTGGTTTTTATTTATAAAATGTATGCATAAAAATTCCCATAAGAGGTCGGGCAGCATAATATGATTCTATGAAATTCTACTTATGGAAAAATATTTCATAGCCACATATATTTGCGAAAAACTTCTTTGTAAATACTTTCAGTTTCAATTCATTTATGCAGTTGCATGTACATATATAATTTTTTTAATGCTTTCGAATTTTTTTTGCCAAATGTCTTTTTTTAAAGATAAATGCCATCATAAGATAAATGCCATAAAGAAAAATGCCATCAGATACCTATCAAAAGATATCAAAAATTTTTCCAAAATTAAAAAGAAGTCGATTTTATTAACATTTCTTTATTATATTAATATGTATATGTATTTAACAATAACAACTGAATTTGGCTTAATATTAAATTATATTAAAATGTCAAATAAAATTATAAAAGAAATAAATAAATAATAAATGTAAATATATACATACATACATATGTTTAAATAAATTATAATAAAATAGTTTTTATAAAAAGGTCCATTTTACATGACTTTAGACAATTGCGGAAAAAAGTCAAAAAAATGCCTTAGAAAATCTTATCAACTTAGCTGAAATAGAAAAATTCATACATGTTTGCAAAAATCAATTTGCAACAATCAGCAAATCGATTTCACGCAAATATATTTTCGGCAAGCAAGCACATGTACAAAAACCCGCTCCTTTCCCCGTTTCCACGCTTCTTCTGTACACTTGTCGTTCTGACTTCCATTTTTATTTTAGAGTTTGTTTTGATCCGACACAAGCACGCGCCTGCCTCCGCAAGCATCCCCTCTGCCTAGTGCTTATTATATTTCTGTTCCTCTTTCCTTTTTCGTTCTTATTTTTTCATTTTGCTTTGAATTATAGTAAATTTGCTCGAAGTGTGGTGGCACGGAAAAATTTTTGGTATGGTGGCAGCCGACACTTCTCTGCCGACACCGTCGATCGAGTGGTGCACTTTGTCGACGAGTGGTATATTTGGCCGACTGCACCCCAAAATTTCTGGCACCAATTAGTTCACACAGAAAATGCGCCTTCTCATTTATAAACGTTCTCTGGCAATGGTACCATGTCATTGGCAAAAACACTAAGGGCTGCTGGCAAATATAGGTT
>NW_016225703.1:0-1365 GCF_001687245.7 Rhagoletis zephyria
TAAAATACATGGAAAACTTTGAGCGCATTTAGCGACCACTATACTATACTATATTTTTTGATTTCGAAATAAGAAATACGGACCTTTTTGACCGCCCTAATGTACACACAGAAAATGGTGCCGAGTTGGATGGCGCCGGGTGCAGCAAAGCGGAGCGTAGCGAAGTTATGGTGTTCACACTGCATGAGACCCTCAATGCAAAGCAACTGAATTATTTAGTTGTTCAGTTATTTTCAAAAAACAAATATTCATTTATTTATTTTGATCTTTCGTTCGCAGCAAAGTCTGAGCACAAAAAAAAAAAAATATAAAATGTTAAATCAAAGAAATCTTTGGTCAAAACACTTGCTTGAAAAAGATTGCTGTATCAACACAGTAGTTTTAAAGCCTCGCTACTCACGGAACGGACTCGGTGGGTTCGGCTCCACTTCCTGAGTGTTAGTACGTCTATATTTTTACCTTTTTCGATAAAATTGTATTTGCTTACTCAATTTTCTCTTTCAGCCTTATATCGCCAAATCTGCCAAAACTTTTTTAGTACGATTTTTCCCCATTTTTTCGATACCATATTACACATTACACGTTTCAACATTTGACTTTATTGTGATCTCCTCCACGAACTCAGTCTTCCAAAGTCACAAATTTATCATGTTTTTGCGTTGAACATTTTTCGTAAACATTGATCTGTTAAAATGAAGTGCAAAAAATTTAAAATAGAATTGGAGAAATCGCTCCTATAATGAGCTTCCTATCCATTGTTGGTAAATAAAATTCTTTCGAGTTTCCTTTTTTCTGGTTATTTTCCCACTCAAATCCTCGTAGCTGCGTAGCTGCCTATTTATTTTTAAGACAATCGACTGCGAAAAACTAACGCTGGATCTCGAAAAGACTTGAATAATCCCAGCGAGTCCCAGAATTAAGTAATCATTTTAAAATCTGCATACTCACACTTATCTAATAAATGTTTATGCTTATTATAAAGTAGCATATAAAAATCCGGCGGTAAAACAGTAGTGAAGATATGGTGAATATGTAGTAAAAATTTGCAAGTATAATTTCAAAGTTTAGACTCACCTCAGTTTTGCAGGCATTCAAATCTAAAGCTGGCAACAGTTTTCCGATGTACTTCAGTTACTTATTTATTGAGCTGATTTAATTTTTCTACCGCTCTTAGTACTCGCTATTGTATCTTAAGTCTCCAAAACAAACTTTTGGTTGAAGCAAAAATAAAACAAAAGCAATTGAAAAAAAACCCAATACTCAGAAACAACAAAAAAACTAGCGCACAAAAAAATCCCAAAGTGGCCGACCGAAAAGATGTTGAATTAGCCGAAAAAGGTGCACCAGCACTGCGGGCAACCTCAA
>NW_016225704.1:0-1365 GCF_001687245.7 Rhagoletis zephyria
CATTACATTTATAGAGGGGATATGAAAGACTGAATGAACATCTAAATTAGGAATTCATTTTTCTTTGCCACCAATACACATACTATATCACAATATCATTATTTACAAATTAAACATATCACAGTAATTTAGTTCAACTTGTATGGAAAGTGACTGCAATGAATTAAATTATGAACCAATATTTGTTGAAAAATTTTTATTTGTGGCATAAACTAATTTCGCGATCCAAGTTACAGCGTAATATAAGAGAATAAATGCATACGAAATTTATCAAGCGAAAAGTCAAATAAATAGATAATTATTATTATTTTTATTAACAAATACAATTAAAGTTACTAATTAATATAAAGGATCTAGCTAAAAAAAAAATTATATACGAATCCAATCCAAATTAATTGAGCTTCATTGGACTTTTACTTTATCGAGTCCAAATGCGTCATCCCTCTCCCACGCCGAACAGCGTCATGGATATGCGTCTACTTTTCCGCTTAGAAACTCCCAAAGGTTTTTTATTTTTGTTCGACATCGTCACCACTACAACTCTATAAAATGCTGAAGATTGGCTACCGAGCTCAAAGTAGAACCTTTTGGCAAAACTTTTGTGTTCTTTACTTCATATCGACTGCTGAGTAGAAGATCGACCTATATCGGCAGCCAGTTCGAAAACGCCCTATCTCAAAAAACTTTTCAAGAACGCCCTATTTCAGAATTTTATTGAAAAACGCCCTATCTCATAATTCTGTTCAAAAACGCCCTATCTTAGTTCAAAATGTATTGAAAATGTGCTGATATAGCGCGTTTTTGAGTCGGCAGCTGAGATAGGGCGTTTTTGAAACGAATTCGGGAATAGGGCGTTCTTTAAACAATTTTTGAGATAGGGCGTTTTCGCACTGGCTGCCGAGATAGGTCGATCTTCCACTCAGCAGTCGATATGCAGACTGACATTATTGTGTGGTGATTCGTAGCTTTATCTCTTTTGCTAGTTTATCAGCATTCCTGAGGTTTTTTGGTGAATGGGACTAAATATTCAATCTCGATCCCGCCCATCCCGCCGATTTTCCAAATTATACGTCGGGTCCCGTGGGTCCCGAAATCTATTACTAAGAAAAATTCACATGTCTTTCAAATTAATTTAAAGTAATAAAAAATAGAATGAAAGATTTGTCATCGATTTTTATTTCTATTCTGTTCGTTTTCGTCTCACAAAAACATAAAAAAGTGCTTATTTCATACAACGTTTTAAGAAAGATTTTCTAAATTTGCGGCGGTTGCGGGTTTTATCGGGAGTGTTGGGAAGGGATTTTGGTTCCGTCCCTCGCAAAATTTTTAAAGACCCTCACGATACCGCCCATCCCGGCCATTATG
>NW_016225705.1:0-1365 GCF_001687245.7 Rhagoletis zephyria
AGTGTTTGGCCGAGCTTCTCCTCCGATTTGTGGCGTGCGCCTTGATGGTTGTCACACAACCGGAGGGACCTACAGTTTTACGCCGACTCCGAACCGCGATTGTATTTTTATGCGAAGATGTTTTTCATGGCAGAAATACACTCGGAGGTTTGCCATTGCCTACCAAGGGACGACCGCTGTTAAGAAAAACCCTTTTTTCTATATTTTTGCGATGTTGCTTTGACCGGCGTTTGAACCCAGGCGGTGTGGAGTGGAAGCGCGCACTGCTTACCACTACACCACAGCGGCCGATGTGTAATAAAATCTCTGGTCAGACCTCGAGAGCCGAAGACTTTTGCCAGTTGAGCCACCACTCGACTCAAGGACTGACAGCCTTTGACTGGGTATCCCGGGGCCCGTAGTTCCACTTACGTGGAACCCCCTAGGGGGTAGCCAAGAGGACAGGCTAATGAGCCTTATAAATAAAAAATAAGCAATCGCTTTTTCTTAAAATTTCAGACCTTCTACTTAAATTTGTTTGAATAAATCGAGTAAAAAGTGTGGCATTAAAAAAGAGCAATTGCTTAGTTTTTTTCATAAGGCCTAATATTACGGGCCGAATTGATATAGGTCAAGGCTGAAATGGTAAACATTTCTGCTAAGGTTCTGGACCACCGCCCTCCTGTAGGGACGCGGGCTGGAAATATATAGATCGTTACGTGTGACGACGAAAGATCCGCGACACTATATAAGTCAGCGGCCGGCTGTTTAGGTGAGGCCTAGTCTAGTGCTGTTGTCCACGAGAATAATACCGTCGAGGCCAAGGGCGAGAGTATGGCTGCCGCCGAAACCAGAGGATCCGGGTAGAATTCCACAGTTCATCACTCTCTTCAACCCGGAACAACCCACCCAGAACTGGGGGGTTTTCAAATTAGAGGAAAGCTACAAGGCGGTGCTTAAGCTTTACTATGAGTCTCTGCCAGCCCTGGAAACTTCAGGGGGTCATAAAATTCGGGTTGGATACCATGAGATCAGGATTTTCACTAACGATCGAAGGCGGCGATTACCGCCTACGAGCTGGAGGGGCAGCCTGACCTGGAGGACGACCTGTTGGTGAACCTGCACCAACCGGATCCTCAGAAGAGGGCTGTTTTTGCGTTCTGGAGTCACACGGAGGAGGAGGTGATGTCAGATGACGCAACCACTCCACAGCAGTAGACGAGGCTGTCTGTAGAAGCCAAGATGGTGCGGGTACTGCAAATCAACCTACACGGCAGTATACGAGCTTCGCCTTTTTTGCTGCTCCGTGTGTCATCGGAGGCAGCCGACATTGTTCTCGCCCAAAGCCCTGGGTAGTAGGGCAAAGAATAAGTGAACTAAGGTCGT
>NW_016225706.1:0-1365 GCF_001687245.7 Rhagoletis zephyria
AGCAATTTTTTCGATTTAAGTTGTTGAAAAGTAAGGAATATCTAAATCCCGGGACTAATCCCGGGATCCCGGGATTATGATAACGATATCCCGAAAATCCGGGATCGGAAAAAGCTGAAAAATTAACATCCCTAGTGTACCTAAATATGTACATATGTCCATATAAGCCATTTGAGTATTAGTGTATGGGAGGGACGAGCCCCCATCATTGTGGTGGCGTACATATGTATTTATTTACGTACTAATGTATGTACCTACAGTATGTATCTAGGCATGTACATATGTACATGTGTAGGAGTACATGAGCGAATGGTAAGCACACGCGTATTTAAAAACCCAGTAAAAATCAGCAATCCCGTGCTTGTGGTACGTGTAATAAGAATGCTATTTACAAAATAAAAATAAATACATACATATGTATATCAAAGCTTAATTTTGTTTATTTAGCTGTTTTTTAGCGTTGTACATACATATGTAAAACAAAACAAGGGTTTTGGAAAGAATAGACTTAGAGCTTTCGAATGGTATAGATATACTCACTTATATCAATTGAAAGAACATAGAAGATCTGTATGTATTTGCCAAGAAAACCCAATTTATTTTTCACTTTTTGATTCAAAAAATACGAATAAAACGCATACATATTTGTTTTCAAAAATCTATTGAAAGTTGCCTGAGGTATTCAACGATATCAAAGTCTGTGGAGATATTTGACCTTTTTTGTGAAAGGGTCTAATGCATGTACGACTATTATGTCGGTCGGTCCCTATTAGGGATGTTAATCCCGGGATTCCGGTCTTTTTTATGTGTCGAAAATCGTGGGACTATTTGCCAAGAATCTCGGAATTCGGAATTCGGGATTTGTAATTTGCAATGGTGGCAATAATAGAAACGCCTTATGTTGACCAGCTTTTGTTAGTTTAATATTTAATATTTTTTACAAATGTCTACCTAATTATATATACACATAACACCAAATTCCACCAGTTTTTCTCTCTGACGTCAGTTTTTTTCAAAAGAGCTTTGAAAATTGAATAATATGAGTAATTCAGAAAATGGTTTAAAAAATTTAGGGCACTTAGGAAAACAGTATGGGTACCAAATTAAAGAGAAAATTCTGTAGAGAAAGAACAGATTAAATTTTTTGGTGCGTAAAGTATTGAAAATGTTCTTAAAAATTTTATTCTTGAATAACCTTGAAATTTTGCAATATTTATTGTGAAAAAATTATATGTTAAGTTAGGACTAAACTCGACAACGTCCTCGAATACAGCCCTTCTTACTTTCTTNGGCACTTAGGAAAACAGTATGGGTACCAAATTAAAGAGAAAATTCTGTAGAGAAAGAACAGATTAAATTTTTTGG
>NW_016225707.1:0-1365 GCF_001687245.7 Rhagoletis zephyria
CCTGAGTTGTTGTAGCGGCTTATTTAACCATGCCTAGATCGGATAGTCCTTCAATCGTCGTCAAGCTCAACTAACAGTAGGCACCGGAAACGAGGTTGTTTCTACGGGTCCCGACCAGAGGGAGAGAGGTGTTAGTTGAGTTGCGTTGGGGTGGGTCATGTGAAGTGGTGATTGGTATCGTGTGGGGAGCCTTCACATACCGGACATAATTTGAATACGTCGGGGTCTAGTTTGGGCATGTAGGATTTTAGCCTACAATAATATCGAGACCACAATNGCGTCTAGATGAAGGTTCCGAGCAAGTGTCTGTTCGGGTGCCCACGTCTGTAGCACCCTACGAGGAACTGCTTGCTGAACATGATGTTGTGCTCTCTTACTAGGAGCTTTTGGGCCTCAATATTTAGTGCTTATGGCATGTCTGTAGCTTTATCCACTGCGTCCTACTTGTCCGCGACGAAAAAACCAGCGCTGCAAAAGTTCGCCCTGGCGAATTGCCTTCTTTATTGCCAACAACGTTTCTTTTAGAGATAGCAGGCCGTCGAAGGTTGCTGGGTGTTTTTTTTTTTTGCTGTTGGAGAGGATTAGTTCCTGGCAGTGAAGAAGCGAGACAGTTTGGGTAGGCAACCAATTACCTTTGAGCACAGGTCATCAATTACTTTGACCCTAAAGTCAACGCTGGCGCGGGTCTGCTTCGGTCTCTTCAGTGATCGTTCTTACTTGAAACCCGGATACCTTAATATACCGGTTTTACTCGAACTTATATTTATTTAATTTTTCTTGTTACCTGAATAATTTCATTCTTCCCCACGCAGATCCAGTTTTACAAGTTGGTGCGGCAGCTGGATCAGCTACTCACTGTAGTGCCATCTTACGGTAGTTATGCGCCGGAAATCGTACTAAAGAAATTCTTTGCGCAGAAATCCGATAATGCTAAACGCGCTCGCGCCATTGTCAATACTTATATAGAACAGCGCATCAACACCGATGTCAAGCAAATCCAAATAGAGCAAACACAAAACGCTAAAATCCCGGAAACGCTTTATGCGACATTATTGGAGTTTTCAAATACTGCTTTGGAAAGTGTTAATTGGTCGCTTGAGGATTTAGTTGCTCTACAAACTGAGGTGGAAGCCTTGCAAAAAGTCGTGAATTCGAGGGAAGACTTGGCTACAGCGTTACAGCCAAAGGAGTACGAAATTCGCTTACTATCAGTGCGTGAATTCTACCTAGCGAAGGCGCTAAGCGTTTTGGGCACTAGCAGCGCGCCTGAGGTTGGGCACATTAACGAATTTTACTGCGAGGAAATATGCTCGCTTAGCAGCGACACTTGGCAGCTGGTTAAAGTATACAATTCGAGCGCGTACA
>NW_016225708.1:0-1364 GCF_001687245.7 Rhagoletis zephyria
TTCTTTCACTTAAAACGGCTGAAGCAATACCAACTCAGTAAAAAATAACCTTTTGATCCTACTTTTCCTTATTTACAATCAGAAATAAATACCAGGGTTTTAAGAGGCAACTCACTGCATTCGTTTGATTTTTTGCTTTCCAAACACATCCCCGTCATCGCCATCGAAATCACTCCACACCCAAGGCCAAAACCCAACCTCCACCAAGTCACTTTAAACCCGAAGTGCGGCATATTTTTTAAAATTACTGCTACAACATTTATTATGCTATGCAATTGCTGCAGCGACGTCTACACCAACATCACTCGACTTGTTGCTCCACAAATATTATTGTCCGTAATGTGGTGGTACGAAGCATAGACGCCCTCACTGAGTGTTGCAAATTTACTGTTATTGTTTTTTATTATTAAAATGCACNCGAAGCATAGACGCCCTCACTGAGTGTTGCAAATTTACTGTTATTGTTTTTTATTATTAAAATGCACGAAATTTAATTACGCTACAAAGTCAATGTTATTTCCTTGTTTCATTTTGTTCTTGCACATCGCTACTTGCCATTATTGTAGTTCGACTCCTAAATGCTCTTTGCCATATCCTGAGTGCAAATGCGTGTAGAGCACAACGACTATGAGCATCGCCATCTTGCAATTGTTTTCATTTAATGCAAGAGAATTCACAGCCGCTACCAGCCACTCGGTACCACAAACGTTTTTGCATACCTACTTAATACCAGCACTGAACTCTTTTCTTTTTTACCACGCAACGGAACGTGGTTCAAGCGAGCGTGTCTGAATGTAACCTAAGGTCCAATCCCATCGCATATAATGGCACGCGCCTTGCAACAGTAATGTGCGGCGAAAGAAATAGAAGAAGTCCTAGAATTCCGCTCTAGCTAGACTTCTTTTCAATGTGTGCAAGCCTGTCAGAAAACTCTCCGCTAAAGTTCATGCCACAAGTGGAAAAAGTAGCTTTTTAAAGAAAGACAATGGCGAATGGCAATTTAAGCGCCTTGTCAGACATTTGTTTTCCACATCGCCACAATTGTTATATCTCCACTCCGCTTTGATACAATTGCTGCCGCATGTTGGTATGAATAGAAATATTGGAAGCGAGCCGCTGAAAGAGTTGAGGGTGGTCGAACAAATGATTTAAAGTTTTAGTGGCTTATGCTGCTGGGTTTCATTTTCCTTTGTAATTTGTTTTGCTTCCAACACGATTCACCTTTTCAGTGGATATCAAGCCAAGTACTGCCGACACGAATAGTATCAAACCCAGGATGATGTGATTTCTTTGCCATTTGTATGCCAATTTATATTTTAAAAGTTTTCACTGTTAAATATTGATATCAATGCTGATTTAAATGA
>NW_016225709.1:0-1364 GCF_001687245.7 Rhagoletis zephyria
TTTTTTTTTCATACAAATATTATTCATATTATAACCAAAACAATGTAAATCAAAGTTCAAACAGAAAAAAATAAACAATATAGAAAAGTTCAACAAAATTTCATCAAAATTTCGAACTTTTAACCCGGACTTTAGAAATCTTTCGGATATGCAATTTTATATATATATATATTTCCAAAAATATCGATTCTTGCGTCATCTATCGGGTAAAGTATTTGTGGAGTTATTTCATGTAGGTTATATACATTTAAAAAACGAACCCAATCAGACAAGAAATACCGGTATTCCAAATATCTGCTCTCGCGCTGTCTATCGGGCAAATTTGTTTGTGTGCCATTCCTTTTTATGTAGGTAATATATATTCCAAATATGAACCATATCGGTCCATAAATACTCAAGAATGATAGAATACAAGAGTGTGCCAATCGAGCTGAGAGCAACCGGGCGTGATGTCATCAAATACCAGAATGAGAGAGCTAAAACGAACTCAACAAGAAGAAGAGGAAGAATCGAACAAAAGGCAAAAGGCAGTGTTGCTAAGTTTTGAATTTGAAAAAGCACTAAATTTTTTGTCGGTGTATTTAATGGACTTTATATGCATACAAAATTTTATTAAGAATACCGATTCAAATTAATAAAAATCAATGTTCTGGCATGATTGAAGGTTCTGCCACATATTTTGTTGGCAAATGTATGCTTTCTCGTTTATGATTGTCATTGTGCCATGATTCTGTTTCAATTTGTGTTAAGTTGCTTCCGACATTTACGGTGGATTTTGCTTCCATTTTTTTAATATTTACAAATTTGGTGTATTCAAACCAAAAACAAAAGCACCAAAAACGCACCAAGCACCAAGCACCAAACTCCAAAATTTTCGCGTTTTGAAGCGCACTAAATTTAGCGCGAAAAGCACCAAGTTGGCAACATTGAATGTAAACAAGAGCGACGTCTGTGAATGGATAGATGCGGTCAAATCGACGAGGAAAAGGTTAGCGGTCCGCGAATGGCGCAACCTTAATTTTCTGCGTCGTGATAAATAGGGTTTTTTCTAATATCTCGATACCTGCGCCACCTAACGGATTAACTCCTCCTTTATATTTCATTGTCATAGGGTTCTAAGGTAAGTTTGCAGTTTCCGGTCTATAGCTCATCGGATGTTGGTTACAAATTTATTGCAGGATTTGATTAAACACAGGTGAAACTTAATAAAAGCTTATAAAATTGCACTTGATATGTACATACACATGGTATAAATCGCAGAATACCGGAAAAAACCAAAATATTAAAACTCAAAGCGAGTTCATAGCTGCTTCAAACATTTATGGGCCTATTCATAAAACATAAAATAGACTTAAAAAGTTCTA
>NW_016225710.1:0-1364 GCF_001687245.7 Rhagoletis zephyria
AGTAATTACCACAAAGTCTTTCTTGGTTATTTACATACTTTATTATTAATTTCTTGTCTTTTGTTTGTGAGTACTAGTTAGTTGAACGGCTGTTTCGGTTAGCTTAAAAATATTTTGTACAATTATTTTTACTTGTGTTCCACTGCATTATTTTGTATATTTTGTTTCGCTTCTGTACTATTTGTATTTTTTGAATTGTATTTTCAGTTATAATGTTTTTAATTATCGTAGTCGGGTTTATTTATAGTTTACTGTAGCTAAATTTAGTGAAGAATTTGACATTTAGTATTTGAATATTGACAATAAATACTCGTATTTTATAAAATTGTGAGCTTCTTAAATGTACATAAGTGTTATGTATGCCATGTATATTTATAAATATTTGTATGTATACTTGTATATTTATATAATAAGTAGTCGTGGATTAGATTGTAGTAGTTAGCTTTTATAAGTAGCAGTGGAGTTTAAGTGATTAATATGTTTGATAGTGAATTGTTATTATTATGTGAGTATGAATACAAATTATATGCATAAGTATGTATGATTGATTCTTATGTGCGTAAATTTTGTGTGTGAAATTTGTGGACATTTTTTTATATAGATACGTATGTATTTAGGTATGTCTGACGCGTATGAAGAGCTCGAAAACTATAGTAAATTATTTTAAAAATGAAAATAAAGAATTATTTATTTATTTATTTATGTCTAATTTAGCTTTTAAGAATTATTGATGTGCGCGCGATTTAAATTAATTTTTTGACTGTGATCTTATTGCACGCGGCCACAATTCTCTGTACCAAAATTGTCATAGCAGTCTGAATTTTTTTATTATTGCAAAAAATAGTCTTAATTTAAAAACGACGTAAAATTTTTTTTCTTAAATATAGGTCGCGCCAAAAAATTGTTTGTGTTTTGAAATAAATATAGTTTTTTTCCGCGGAAACTTTAAACTTGCTAAGTCATGATTGAGGATAATGTATTTTTAGTTAAAATGCAAATTAAGAAAAAAGATTTCGAATTTTTTTAAGAAAGTGCATTTATTTTTGAAAAGTTAAATTAACTATAAATTTATGCGGTTCAATTAAAAAAAAAAAATCAGTACTGCCTTGGGTTTGAGCGTCTAAAAAAATTAAGATGAATTCTAAAAAAAAATATTAATTAAAATCCCCAACCAAGTTCAAGTTTTCTTAAAATAAAACACTTACTGAAAAATTCAAAATATACCAATTTTTTTATTTGAATTACTGAAAAAAAATTTCAAAACTTTAGTTAATTATTTTTTTTATAGAAAATTTTAATTTGATAAATAAATTTATGAAGTTCAGTTGCAATACAAACTTGAATATTGAATATTCTAAAAATAA
>NW_016225711.1:0-1364 GCF_001687245.7 Rhagoletis zephyria
ATGGCAGGCAATTTGTCGCTGCATTGACGATAATGCCAGCATGTTGCATACATATACATGTATTAGCAGTGTGAATATGCATTTGCGTGTGTTTGAAAAACTTGAACTGGTGGAAGAAAAAACCTGTATCTAGGTTAGTTCTGATGCCAAATGGACCAGTAGTGGATACAATTTTAACCCTAGAATGGTAAATATATTTTTTAGTTCTTTAATGGTTAACATCGCCTATGAGGCTACCTTTATAAACAACGAACATTTCACCTTTATAAAATAGAAATTTTACTCAAACAAAAGCAAATACGTATTTACTATATCTTTTGTAACAAAAGTTAATCAAAAAAATTGTATTTTTTTTTATATCTGAAATTTGTGACAGTCATTTTAGTAGATCACATTTTTAATGGGTTGTATACAGAGACCGTTTGAAAAAAAATATATTTTCGTTCGAGATATTTTTGTAAAATTTCTTTAGCTTATAGATTTTAGATCAAATTAACATATTAAAAAAGGGGCTCATGCCTATGGCTTAGAAAAAATTTTGTTATTAAAAAGTTCCCTTTACAAAAAAATACCTTTATTGGTAAACATGGCCTCATAGGCGACACACATATGAACATTTCGGCAACATAACGGAGCTGAACAAAACTCGTACTACCCACAAGCTTATTGAACACTTAACTGAGTTGGCACGAACCCACGCTTTGTAATAAGAGACCGATCTGACAATATCGCAAAACTATCATATTTTTGCTCCTCGCAGGCTATGTTTACCATTCTAGGGTTAAGTGTTCAGAGGCTGTCAACCAATGAAAGGCATACTTATGTAAATACTTTTGTATATGCTTACTTAGTATTGAGAAATGCTTAAATTTCGGGGAAATCTTAGCTAATAATGATTCTTTATGATCTCCTGAATACATTCTTAAGGCGTATTTCTAGATAAGCTCGAAAGGGCGAGATATTTACAAATATTTCTTTTTTTTTTTGTAAAATAGATTTCTAAACTTTCAGTTTTCGTTCCATCATTTTTTATTCAAAAGTCGTTTCTAAATGTAGTATTGGAATACAAGAAATTCATTTCGGTGGTACATCGCGCAATACATTCCAGTTCGTGTACTACTTTATTGTTTTTGTCCATTACACCGGCACACAAAAAAAGCGGTGTGTGCCTTTAACCAGATCCACCTACCGACTAGAGATGCGTTTTTAAATCGATTAAATCGAAGATCGATTAATCGAGCCCTTCTGATTCGGCTTTTTTCGATTTTTTAGTTCCGATTCGATCCGCGAATCGATTTAAAAAATTCGAGAATCGATTCTCAATTGATGAATATTGAACTACGGTTTGCCCTGGAAAAACTTAA
>NW_016225712.1:0-1364 GCF_001687245.7 Rhagoletis zephyria
TGTAGACTTGAAACCACGAAATGGGTAAACTCAGAACACCCAGTAAGTACTGGGAGTGGTAGGGGGCTTTAGACACTCCAGGCTCTTTAGTTATGCTTTTGCTAGACCGTTCAGGTACCCCGTTGGAAATTTAAAAGAAAATGTAGTATATCGGTGATAACCGTCTGCGCTCGCGCATTGATGAAATTGTCTGGAGCACAGACCGGATGCCGCCGTGGCTTGAAGGCGGAAAGAGGTAATAGCGCATTTAGTGCAATTATCTATTTTTATTACATTTATATCTGAATACTTCAAATTTTCCACTACAGAAAATTAGTTGAAAAATAAAACTACCGGCAGCCTCAGGAAAAGTCAGGTTCCGTCGGGTGTGGGCCGCAGTGAGATGGATATTAGATGAGCTATTGTGACTGGGCACATAAAGAGGTGGTTAATGTTGCCAGGGCATCTTATTCAAATTGGACTGAACCGTTTAACCTACTCCAACATGCCGAATGGAGTTGTGTCGAAGTATCACAAGCCTCACGAATCAACTCGATAGTTGGCGTTGATCTCCGAATGGCCTGTCTATAATAGACTATATTTGTATAGTCGGTCTGGTGCAGCGGATGGCGTATCCTCATCTNTTAAGTATAAGTTTTTCACTAAATTTTTCTGATATATCTTTAATCCTAATTATTCGAAATTATTTTGCGTTATTGATTTCTTAATTAAAGCTATGTGCATTTTGAGCAGTGATATTGTAATTTGGTCAAATAAAACCGGTTTATTGTTGTTTTTTTCTTAATTTGAAAATGGGAAAACGGGTTTTTCAAGTTGGCATTTTTCGAATAATCGAAAACCGGTTTTCGATAAAAAAAAATGAATAATCGAACACCGTAATGGGGACGCAATCGATATTCTACGTAGCAATATTTCGTGGTTTATTACAACCAATCTACGACCGACATTTCATTGTTCAGTTTGTAAGTTGTAAGAAGCTTATACTAAATGATTCCTTTCTATAGAAATTAAGTAAAAAAACGCATTTTTGGCCGCCTTATCACATATATCCGCTCGCGTTTAGTATTAAAGGGTCCAAAATGGGAAATGCGTCACCAACTACAAGGAAACTGTTAAAGTTTTGAAGTGAAAGTGTTTGATGAATCATAAGACTTGTGTCGTTTTAAGTCTTTAGCACTTTGCGATTTAATGTTGACTGTATACATACATACATATATACATACATTTGTAATACATACATATGTGTGTATATGTAAATATTAAAGAGCGAATACAATTGTCGTCTTTTGTGCTTAGCCCACTTTCTGCGTAAACCGTTGGCAACCAATCTGAAAACTACATAAATAAATATTTAGTTTATTATT
>NW_016225713.1:0-1364 GCF_001687245.7 Rhagoletis zephyria
CAAAAAAATCTACTTCACTAACAATTCCAAAAACAAAAAACAAAATAACGTTTAACATTAATTAATTTATTGTTTTACTGGAGGGGGTGTATATGTAGGGTATTTTACCTATATGTGTTTATACTTGTTTAAATTCTTTATGTTCATTTTATGGTTCAATGAATTTGTTTGTTATCAAAAAGAAAATTTTTGATTATTCAATAAATAAACTTTCTACAAAACAAACAAGAAGGAAATATTATCTTTTTTAAATTTTATATCATAACACGGTATATTAGGGGGAGTATATGTAGGGTATTTTACCTATGTATATGTTTTTATACTTGTTTAAATTCTTTATGTTCATTTTATGGTTCAATGAATTTGTTTGTTATCAAAAAGAAAATTTTTGATTATTCAATAAATAAACTTTCAATGTTAAAACATTAAAATATTTGTACTTAAAATTAAAATTAAATCAACAATTAAAATNTAGATTTTCGAGGGATACTTCCGAAGACGATATAAAGTTTTACATCTCGTCCAAATTTAACAAAACTATCAACTTAAGTATCGGAAAATTTAATTTTAAATATGAAAAATATATTTCTTCATTTAAAATTTACGTAAATTTAGAAAATTTTGACATGCTCCTTAGTAGTTAATTTTGGCCTTCCAGAGCTTTCGTTCGTGAATTTGAGTATAGGTCCAACAAAAATAATAATTTAGCAAATATTCCCCGTCAGAATACTGAATCAAAAAAGTAAATACTAAAACTATTTAAGTATGTATTATCAAAACGTAAGAGGCTTAAATACTATATTAACGAACTTATATCTTAATGGCCTTGAATGCAATTATAATATAATTTCTTTCAACTTGGCTCAAACCTCACATTTTTAATTCAGAGATTCTTTCCAATAATTATCATATCTACAGAAAAGATCGGGAGGACTGAAGCGTCGGTGGCATACTCTTTGCCGTTGACTCTTCAATACCATCTGAAGACGTTAGTCTTCTCGTCTAGTGCGTGCAACAACGTATTTTCAGAGGAGATGGCTGAACTCTGCCTAAATCAAGTTAATGCACTTCGCAATAAGTTTGGCAAAGTATTAGATCTTGGTTATGTTGATGATGCATCTAAGTCCGCTGTAAATAAATGTGACCCACTAGTTTTGCCCGAAGATGTCTACCACCTTGCTATCGAGATATCTTACGAAATTATAAACAATGGTCAAAATCGCGGTATCCAAACATACGAACCAAATATTCGCTTTGATTTTCCAAAAGCCAACTTGCAAAAACTGATTAAAGAATTGTCTAAATTGTCGTGGCTTATATACATAAAAAAAGGCTGAGCAGAGCATTGCCCATTTTAATTTTAC
>NW_016225715.1:0-1364 GCF_001687245.7 Rhagoletis zephyria
GCTGCGATCGGGCGCAATGCGCGCTATGTGGGACCGCTATAGGGATCTGCTTGATCTACTGCTTTGGCCGTCCAATGTGAAACTGCGGCCATTTACGTTTTTTTAAAAACCAGGAAATGCAGGCCCAAACTCATAGGAATGCCACATATGCTTACGCCATCTACCGAAATATGTACTGAGCTGAATGTTTATTTCCAAACCATATCCGGTCTAAGAACAAAATCAGATACCATGCGATCCTTTAGTTCAAAGTTGGACTATGATATTTTCGTTAATATTGGAACGTGGTTAAACCCGGATTTCCTTGATGGTGAGTTCTTTAGTCCCAACCAGTTCGTTGTGTTTTGCAAGGACAGAGATGCTGATAAAACTGGATCGCGTAGAGGTGGAGGTGTTCTCATTGCAGTCAAACGTAAATATCGAGTTCATTTTGTTGCCCTTAATAATGAGGATTCGCTATTAGACCAATTATGTGTCTGCGTTGGCGGCTCTTCTAAGCGTGATTCACTGTACCTAATTGCCTCTTACATTCCACTTAATAGTTCGTTTGAGTTGTACAAAATGCACGCAAATAATATCATCTCGCTTGTAAACGATCGCTTGAATCACAATCACCTATGTGTACTAGGAGATTTTAATCGATGTAATGTCCATTGGTCTAGCAATATATCTACCTTTGAGCTTATGCCAACTAGTGTCACTGCATATCACGAGTCTTACTTTATAGATAGCATCTTAAGTCTTAATTTAAAGCAAATCAATAAATATGTAAACAAGTTGAATCGGATTCTGGATCTCATATTTATAAGTGATAACATTAAGTTTAGTATTGAAGATTGTATTTCTGCTATATCAAATTGTGACATGCATCATGTTCCCTTAGTTCTAAGGCTTGATTTTTACGAATACTCTTATGTAAATACTGTCGACAAACCTACTTTTCAATTTACCTCCTGTAACTTTCAGATTTTAAATGATTTACTGCTTGAGATTGATTGGGATACAACTTTTTTTGTGGTGAGACGGTGGACGAGCGTCTAGCCACAATCCGCAACGAAGAGTAATTCCTCAACATCTCGCTCATCTGCGCCCATGCCCCGACGGAAGAGAAAGATTAGNGAGCGTCTAGCCACAATCCGCAACGAAGAGTAATTCCTCAACATCTCGCTCATCTGCGCCCATGCCCCGACGGAAGAGAAAGATTAGGCATCCACGGATCTCTTCTATGAGCGCTTGGGGCGCACGTATAAGCGCTGCCTCCGCCATAATATCACAATGGTCATCATATGATCAAGCTACGTGGCTGTCTCCGGATCGAAAAATCAAATCGATCATGTTGTGATAGACGGAAGGCACGCTTTCAG
>NW_016225716.1:0-1364 GCF_001687245.7 Rhagoletis zephyria
TTTTTTTTTTTCTTTTTTTGATTGCACTATAGTTTTAAATTATTCAAATACAGTGACTCAAAGAAGTGACTACGTGTTGATTTCATTTAAATATTCTCCTCTTTTAAAATTTAGTTTTTTTCTGTACAAATATTTGTCGGTGGTCGCACTAGCCTCGTTATCAGTTTAAAAATTATTTTTCCATAGTGTACTTCATTTTTGTAAACTTAATAAAAAAAATAAACTACATAGCCAGATAACCAGACAGGTGTTAACACCCGGGTAACCACATTGTTCAAGCTTTAGCAAAAGCTCTTAAGAACATTTTTGGGTATGCAGTTTTATAGTCCATACAATTTTATTCGAATGAAGTACAAGTTTCAAGCCGCTAAAAGATCGCGTTGATTTCTTTTTATTTTTATTTTTTGCTACGGATTTTTTTAGTTTTTCCATATAATCATGAATTTCTTGTGAAAAAAGAGGAAGACCGTTCACAGAAAAATTTCCAAATACCAACGACAGTTCTTAAAAACTGCACTTGTAATATTTATAAAAAAAACCGCAGAAGTAATCACAAAAATATTATTAAAAATCAACGCGGTCTTTTATCTTACAATTCACNTCTTGTTAAATCATGGACAATATATTTATGGAAAAATACCAAAACAATTTAACTTTAAAATGATCTATGGATAGATCAATAGTATGATTAGTGAGTCAAGAAGAGAAAAATGTATGAAGAAATTTACTGACCAAGCTATTTCTACATATTTGCATTATTTTTAAATATTGTTATTATTCATTGATTCGTCTTCCTACTTGGTGCTACAACCGGTTTTTGGGTTGGGCCGAGACCAAAAAACTTCGGCGATTTCCTTTCTGCCTTGCAAATAATTATAAACTTTTTTATAATTGCTGTAAAATCGTTTAAAAGAAACATTTTTTGATCGAATAGAAAATATTTTTCTTTCGAAATCTTTCAGCAATAGAATTGTGATGAAAATTTAACTACGAAATTTTACTAGCTATTTTTTATGAACATGCGTGTTATGGTTACTAAAACAATGCATCGTGATTTTATGGGTTGAAGATTTTTGAAAGGAAATATTCTTATTCGATTTTATAGCAATTCTATAACCAAATGTGTAAATGTAAACCGATTTCAAAACAAAAATAATACGGCTCTCCTTATTTTCCATATTCTTCAGTTTTGGGGCAGAAAAAGGTTTGAACCACCCTAATGTTCATAATCATCTACCTTGCACCAATGTTTAACGTAGCAATAGAAATGTATTAAATATTCATTCATATCGATATGTGTTTGAACACACATACTTATGTATGTGTTTGCAAACACAGCTGTGTTGACATATGCCAAAATATGC
>NW_016225718.1:0-1364 GCF_001687245.7 Rhagoletis zephyria
TTTCCCCTAGCTATTACTACTGCCGCTTCCATTACTACTGCCAATACCATTACTACCACAATTCCCATTACTATTAAAATTACAATTACCTTTACTCCTACCATTATCATTACTACTATTATTACCACTACCATTATCCCGACCATTACTATTACTATGGCCATTACCATTACCGGAACAATTAACAATACATTACCACTACAATTACCATTACCATTAGCATTATCACTACTATTACCAATTAAATTACCATTACCATTAACCTAACCATTACGATCGGCATCGTTTAACCAAATCCTCCTTTTAACACCTTGCACTGCAGAGCTTTTGAGCTTTAACGGGGACAGCTTGTTGAACCGCTCACCAAAATGGGAATGCAAGCAAAGAAAATTTCCTTCACACTAACTTTAAACCATAAATCTACTACCGTAATATTAAAAGGTGCGGCGATGAATGCGCAATTTAAACACTTCAAACGTTGTTGCAACAACAACAGCATAATCAGGTTGCTCGAGTGGCAACCACCCTCTACAATTGAAATTTTCTCCTTTGCAACATTTTACTCGTAATAAGCGTTGATGCTACACCAACTCGCCACTAAAAGTATATGTATGGGAGGGATATCAGGCAATTGCAATAAAAAAAAAAAAATGTGTATACATATTTGTGAGTTGTATAGAGGGCGGACGCCGAGTGCTGCTTACATGCAACATCACCATCTCTTCTCTATTAACATTTTCGACATGACCATAATCGCCATAACCTATTGCTCGCTAATTAGCCACAAATGTTGAGAAGCTGTTGCTTGGTGGCTGACTAAATGGTTGAATAGTTGAATATGTAGTTGAATGGCTGAGTGACTGACTTACTGACTTGCTGACTGCTTCGCTAATAATTTTGACCACTTACAATTGAGGCATGAACCACATCAGCCACTTAAAACACAATATTACTCGTTCGATGGCCAGCCAGATGGTCGATGTAAACGGAGGTAATTGAGAGGTGATCGCCAATGATGATCGTGCAACCGTTTAAATTTGTAGTAATTTTAAGTTGGAGAAATCAAGTAAGCGATAAAATGAAAATAGAAAAAAAAATTGTTGTTGTTGAAAAGTTTTCGTTGCAAACGTGTGTCGAGTTTGTTTCAGCCGCATGTGTGGGTGTAATTTCCCACGCCCAGTGGAATTTCAAGCAGAATGGTAAGGAAATTTTCAACGGGCTTTAAAATGGTAAAATGTATGTCGAAGCACGTTTTTTTTTTTTAATTTTTCTGTATTTAAATACAGTAAATTAGTTACAAAAAAATCAAAATTTCCAGTTTCGTATATTTACTTCACATATTATCTGATACCTACGTTCTACAG
>NW_016225719.1:0-1364 GCF_001687245.7 Rhagoletis zephyria
TTTTTTTTTTTTTTGTCAGATAACAATGACGACGACAATGCTCCAGCCGCTTTTTGGCGCTGTGGTGCTCTTTTGCATCTTTGGACTTTTTATCGTCAGTATTTTAAGGGATTTAAATTTTGTTTTTTCCTCGTTTGCGTCGAGTATCTTCTTCACAGCATTTCAGTCAAATTTGTTTGTAGATTTTCATTTTATTCAATTCATTTTTCATCGTCGCTCATGATAAGGGTAGGCATTTTTTATGCTAGCTTTCGTTGTTGTGCAGCATCTTTTTTTGGTATTTGTTGCCAGTGCAACAAAATTCACTCCTTTATGACTTTTAACCCGCGCTTGTGGCATGTTGCACTGTTGCACACCTTTTCAATCATCGTAGCCATTGATAGGCACTTAACTGATAATGTGAAAAATTCTTTGGTCAGTTCATTAATTTAATTCTTCCTTTCTTACTCAAAGTACATTTATATAATATTAAACACTTTTTTTATTAGTTGTCTACTGTTCTTACTTATCGATATCTTTATCGATCCATTTATCGATTTTATTAGGAATACAATTTTCAAGACCTTTAATAGGGTAGTACTGGACAAAAAGAGCTGAACGGTGGCCTTCCCCAACTGTAAGGGGGCAATTGGATGTAGCTGGAGGCTGTCTCCAATCTTAATGCACTGGCTTTACACAGTGGTTGCTAGGCCTATTCTGCTCTACGGGGTATTGGTATCATGGCCAAGTCTCTGCAATAAATTTATAACTGAAGCACAACTCCATCAGAGGCACTCAATACTCTGCCAATCGACAAACATTTGCAGGTAACGCCGCCCTGAGGCTGCGGAAAGTTTAAACTTCACAAATAGGTCTAGGATTTCCATTTAAAATAGAGAATTTTTGAGAAGAAAGGCCTCTGAGTCCACCGTGAATGCCGTTTATCGGTTTTCAATGCGCTGTCGGGTCCAAATTTTGTTTTAAGCTTTGTTTAAGTTCGTATAGATGCCTTCTTACGTGATTAGGCCAGGGCTCTGCTGCCAGCAGCTGTCTGTTTGGGTGCCCACGTCTGTGGTACCCTGCTAGGAACTGCTTACATAGCATAGATTTATGCTCCTTGACGGCGAGCATTTCGGCCTCCTCATGTAGGTGGTGCTGTGGCGACATCAGAAGGCGGTCCGAAGTTCCGTGTTTTCACAGATATGTAGCTTCATCCAGCGAACACACGGGAGCTGCATAGATAAGAACCGGCCGGTCAACTGCCTTGTATGTTGCCAACAACGTTTCTTTAGCTTTACCCCAGGTGCTGCCGGCTGGCGACTTGAGGACGTTGTAGCGACTCTTGACCCTTCTGACAATTGCGATTGTATGCGCCGAGAAAGAAA
>NW_016225720.1:0-1364 GCF_001687245.7 Rhagoletis zephyria
TTTTTTAAAAAAAAGGTATCAAGCTCTTAAAAAATCACCCGTTAGAAGTGAAAGCGGGAAGTGGGGAGGGAATAAGTGTAAGGAAAGACGCAGTACAACAACAACAACAATGTAAGCAGCAACAAGCCATTTATACTGAAACAAACAGGGGTGGAAGAACAACAAACATTGTGCTAAACGATATGTGGCAGCTAAACATAAGTAGACGCACATAAACATATATATATATACATATATATATATCTGTACTATTTCTACAAAGTTTACGCACATACATACATATTTATGCATATTTCCGCCTTTTGATCAAACATTTCAGCGCGCTGTCATGCTGCCATCAGTGCCCACATGCCTCTTCAGCGAGCGCATCACTGCCGCCTCATCAAATCACGCTCCGCTGATCATCCTTCCGCTGGGGAGCTCCCACAGTAAAACTTGGTACGCGCGAACCACTACGGACGACACGCTTGCACGCTGGCGGACCGGCCCGTCTTTCGCTTAATTTGTGTGCTGAAGTGTAACTGAAATACGCAGTGAATTCTGATTGTCAGCTTTGCCTCCCAGTGAGTGGGGGGGGACAGTTGCTGGGGNATGTCGGATGTTTGGCGCATATAGGGAATGAGTTGTATGACATGCTAAGCGCTTAATATTTACTTCTGTTGCGTGTGCTGGCTTCACTAGTCCACATATTATACATATGCGCACCTGGCAGCTTAGGAATATCTAACAATTTGACTGACTGACTGAGCAGTGATATGTATTGCGACATACATAACTACCGACATATCTCAGAAAGACAGCTAGACAGCAATGGATTGTGGGTGGCGTTAGAAGGAACGGGAATTGAAGTAGGCCAAGTCAAAAAATATATATGTACGTGGAAATGTAATTATGTTTTATTGGACAGCAGGCCTACCAGAACATTAGTTCAAAAGCTTTGTCAGCCGAGATGGTTGCCCTGAAAATCAGATGGTTGCCCTGAAAATCAGATGGCTGCATAAAACAACAATATTATGCATAAGCTAGACGTGGACAAGACATTTTGCACCGTGGAAGGGCAACATTCGGGATTTTTTAAAGTGACTTTTAAATTTGAATGCAGAATTACGATATGAGTATCAAATGAAAGCGAAAATTCTGTAGAATGAAAAAATAAGGTTTTTTGGTTCACCATGGCGAATAGTATTGAAAATGCCTTTTTAATTAATTTTAATGTCTTCGGCTAAAAAAGTTACAAGGACGCAGTTTAAGGATGTGGTCGTGTGTGTATATTAGTAATTAACATATCATCGTTTAAAGTACAAAACTGCGTATAAACAAAATGCAAAACCGCATATTTGTGGTTGCATAAATTATTTGCTAAA
>NW_016225721.1:0-701 GCF_001687245.7 Rhagoletis zephyria
AAGAAGAAGAAGTTCAGCAGCACATCGCTCATCTGTTCTCCAAAGTTTGCTGTTGCTGCTGCTGTTGCCAACCAGCCAGCTCTTATCAAATTACCGCACACTGAAAGAATAAAAAATCTTGACTGGCCAAATTCAAACTCAGTTGAGAGGGTAGCGGAAAAGTTGAATAAATGAGCGAGCCAGTTGTCTAATTTGTTTTCATCAACTCTTTTTATCTTCTTTTTTCTTCTCCTGCAGTGCCCGCTCCTATTGTTTTTCCGCCTAAGGGAAAAAGTCTTTTTTCTCTTTTTTAATTCTTCTTTAGTTAGCTTTTAGTAGCGTTTGATGATGGTGAGCAAGCATTCATTTGCATGCTCAACAGTACGGAAACAATTTTACTGTTGTTTACTTTAAAACTGTGCGGGTTGTTTTGCGTTGCAAACAAAAAAGTTCTGTTTTTTTATAAATGCCAGTTCAGCTTTATTTTGTACAGTATAAGCACTTGGTCTAAAACACTTGCAGGCAGTTGTTGTTTGAAAAGGGTTGAACAACAAAAAATGTGATTTACATTTGTAAGCCAGGACAAAAAAACAGCATGAATGAATGTTCTCATGATGGTGATGGCACCCCTAATCAAATGAAAAAAAGAGAGAGGAAACTATGGACATGCAATAAAATGTAAAATAAAATACTTGAGCATTCACAATGAAACACACAACATT
>NW_016225721.1:779-1364 GCF_001687245.7 Rhagoletis zephyria
CAGTCATTGTCTCATTGAGCACAATGGCAGCAGTTTCCCCTTTCCGCACGCACATCTTTCTCTCTTTTTCAATCCGATAACTCTTTTCTTTCTTTTTTGCTCTCCTATTACACACACACGACACGAACTGACTGTCTTTCTCTATTTTCCAAGTTTTGTACTGCTGCTGCTGTTTCCCTCTTCCGAGCCTGACTTTTGTACACACACACACACCGACACTGGTTGCGTAACAACCCAAACAAATGTGAGGTTTCTTTCTCTGTCTTTTTCTGCTGCTGCTGCTGCCCTATTATGAAGTCATTACTGCTATTATACCTGCTAAAATTGCTGCTGCTGCTGCTACTGCTACTGTCCACTGCTTGCTGCGCAATTTGCCACTGCTGTTCCGAGTGCCATTGTTCAGAGTTTGCCGTCGTTCTTTTTTGACTTACAATTTTTTGTCGACTGTGTCTGCTGTGCTGACTTGTACTACCCGAGACACAAGCAAGTGACTTGCCGCCTTTGTCAGAGTGTGACAACACACACACGCACACAGGCAAACGTTCTGTTATCACAATGTGCGCTTTTTAATTAAATACAAGTTTT
>NW_016225722.1:0-1364 GCF_001687245.7 Rhagoletis zephyria
AAAAGTTCTACTTCACATACTAATTTTGAACAATTTGCATCCAATATTTGCTGAAATATCGTTGTTTTTGCATCTTTAGAAAATACCTTTATATCGGAAATGGGCGTGGTTACAGTCCGATTCGCCCATTTTTAATACCAACTTATCTTGGATAAAGGGCAACCTACATACCAAATTTCGTTGAGATATCTCGAGTTATCGTGTACACGGACAGACGTGTTTATATTTTTTCTTGATTTTTTNTGCATCAAAATCTCAATTTTCATAAAAAGTGGACTTAGCACGTTTGCGAACTAAGCCAACGATATGCGCATTTGCACAGAATGGTCAACCACGACCGAGAATAAAATGAACAATCAGTTGTATGTTAGTTATAAGTTATAGTGGACCGATTTTGACGGCTCCGACAAATGATTAATCTATATATATAAAAATTAAATGTCTTCCGTATGACGGCGATGCCTGACCAAACGGTTGAACCGATTTCAATTCTGTAAAAAGCACATTTTTGGACCTTTTGTGTGGAAGGTTCTTTGATTTAAACAACTTTGAAACTAAACAGCTGGACCGATTTCGCGCATTCCCACGACAGCCGGTTCTACGTACCGGAATGACTCGGGTTTTACCCGACCAAGGGCTGTTGTTTCGGCGATCTAACCCCGTTTAGGTCGGCGAAGTATCTCAGAAGTTGTTCGTCCATAGGGCTACATTCGCTACGTTTGCTCCTACTCAGGGCTGGCATCGAGTCAAACCCAGGGCCAGAAACCTACACCTGCTGTGTATGCCAGAGACGACTACACCACAACTCCACCTCTGTCAAGTGCAAACTTGCGAGGGGTGGTGTCACCTCAGAGTCTGCTCAGGACTACGGACACATCGGCAGTTGACCACGTCGTATGTGGTCCCCTGCTGCTCAAACATAGCAGCCTCCACGGCTAACCTCGGTTCACCAGAGCAGCCTCACACAGTCACCACAGCACAACAAGATAATAACACCACAGTCCATACCACAGCCACGACAGACCATAGAACACACACAGCCGCACCACCACCCACACGCCGCCGCCAACAACTCCTGGTTCCTCCTACAATCTGCACGGTATGTCAGACCAGGATATTCCGTAATGTGACATCAGTCAAGTGCAACACCTGCCTTGGCTGGTGCCACTTTAGGGCATGCTCAGGTCTGCGTACCACGCGAGATTGGACTGGGAACTTCGAGGGCCCGTGTTGCGCTGCTCGGTCGCAGACCCCAACTGCGATGCCTCCCGCCACCACCACAGGGCGGCAACCATCACAGAAACGGCAGTAAGAGCACACACATCCCTTACACCCCACATCACAACACGTCTCCCGAACCACAT
>NW_016225723.1:0-1364 GCF_001687245.7 Rhagoletis zephyria
CCAGATCAGTTATGGTTTCAGTTAACAAACAAATTGTTGAAAATATTGTGCAACAGGTGCAACAGTTGGCTGCCATAAAAATTTAGTACGAAATAAATTTGGGATGCGGCTGTTACACATTCGTGTGTGTTTAAGTGTAAGTTTAAGAAAATTTTAATGCATGTCTATGTTTGTGGAATACGTAGCTATAAATTTAAATAAAAATTTTAATACAAATACAAAAAAATATATGTATAAAGACAACGGGTCAATGAAGCAGCAAGTTTCGGTTTATTTTGCTATCTCAATTCATGTGTGATGTCCTTCGTACGAAAATAATTGCAGTTTCCTTCCAGTTTTTGATTTGAAAGGAGCCTAAGGACGAAATCTGAGTTCTCACTCAGTTCCAACAAAACTTTCCCATTAACTGCGTTCTCTTCTTAACTCACTTTATGCCCCAGTCTCAAGAGACATAAGTAGCCTAATAAAATCGGATATACGGCGGTAAAGGCTGCGGTAGAGCAGGGGGCTTTTGAAGGTAGAAAGCAAATTCATCTAGTAACTGACCGAGCACAATAAGACAGTTAAACCATTTCTCAACATGATAGTATTCCTCTATCTCCACATGTGCATTGATTTTTGCTACCTATGTTTGTAGATAGTACCATACCAATCTGTCGAAGACTAATGCAAGAGCTCTCCAATTACCATAGCCAAGTCTCATTCCCTCCTTGTAAAACTTAAAGTAGAACCCCGACGGGTGAGTGTAAAACCCAACGAGCTCTTTCTCTGTCACTTCCCCGCTCAGACCAAAAACGAGAGCACATGAAGAAATAAAATAATATCCATCATAAAGCCGCATAAAGTAAAAAAAAACGACGTAAATTCACAGGAGGAGGTTAGCCTCCGAATAATGTTCTCCTCCACAATCTAGCCTACAATTTGCACACATGAAACTCCATAGATCACTTGCGCCAATAAAACTGATTAGCCGCTAATCGTTGGCGTTGTAGATGAGGTTCAGTTGATACGGACGCCTCATTGTAATGCTTCAGTAATTTTTTACGGTATACCAATTCATTGATCCAGAGCGCTCCAAAAAAAAAGTCGCCTAACAGTTACACCATTGACAGCCAACGCTCTCTCCTGCATCACTAAGTGATTGAAATTTGACAAGCCAACTTGCGGAAGGCGGTGCAACATTTTCCTGGTACGATTTAAATTTTCTGATTAATTAAGATTTAGGAGCTCCAACGCTCCAACACAATCGCCACAAAATAGTAATGTTAGCGGCTACATCTTGTTATCGTAAATGTTCCCCAGAGTAAATTAGGCAGAGTGATGGTATGTGGCAATGTAGCGCTGCTCCAATTTGGTGTTGCAGA
>NW_016225725.1:0-1364 GCF_001687245.7 Rhagoletis zephyria
AACATACGAACAAATCGAACCAGGAAGTATTCCAAAAATTCTAGAAAATTTCCGGAAAAATGTCGAAAAATCAAAACGGAAAATATAAAAAGTTTAAAAAACATCTGAAATGTTGTTTAAAAAATAAATCCCAAAACCATAAAAAAAGTTTGAAAAGTCTCAAAAACACAAAAGCTCCTGATTAATCCCAAGATGTATAAGGGAAAGTCTCAAAAAACACAAAAGCTCCTGAATAATCCCGAAAATATCTTTAAAAGCCTCCAGAAACTGGATACAACCCTCTCACGAGCTTGTATTGCTCTTCCCGAGCATATCAAAACATAACTTCTCTTTGCCATGTTCTATGTCCTGCCACCAACAAATAAGTCAGCAACGCAACCTTTGCATTCTAACTTTTGAAATATCTTTCCGCTCTAAATAAATCTATATTTTAAAGCAACACTCAGTCACAATTGAAATCATTCATATCAATTACAGGCTTTCACGCGAAATCTACCCGCAAATTGAAGGACGACAGTTAAACGACAAGGACATTGGTATTTACTCAAACAATTCGCTCAAAACGGTTCCCACTTTGCCTTCTGCCGGAATGTGCTGTCATTTTTAATAACTTCAAAATATTTTTTTTTNTGAAGTAAGATTTAAAAAGTGCACCAAATAGAAAATGAGTAGGAGTAATTGCGTGGGCGCCCATTCTGATTGAAAGCTTTTGAATAGCTTTATGTGCGACGGCGGCGCGGCGACTCTCAATGAAGCCAATAAAATTGAGTGCTTGCTTAAGTAGCCGCCCAGTCACATTGAGCAAATAGCAAGGAGACATAAAAAAAAATGCCAAACAATAAGATGAATGCCACCACAAATAAGCAAAGAAGCGGATTTAACCCACTCTGCGAGCAAAGCAGTTGGTGTTTGTTTTCTCGTCTTCTAAGAAACGCCTGATACCCACAGGTACCAGCAGCACTCCATCTTCATTCGCATTTACATTATCACCATTATCCACTATTATTGAAAGTATCAATAATGTGGCAACTGTGACAACGCACAAACACGCGCTGCATGCACACACAAACAAATACATACATGTAAGGAGGCGGCGAGAGTACAAAAGGCTTTAGTTTGGCTTGGATTTCTATGCGGTATGTATTTTCCCTACCATGCAAAGCTGTAAATTTATCGAAGCTTATTCAATCAGTTGACAATGCAGTATTTTATTCTATGCCAAGTTGCGTACATTACTCGTACGTCTGGCGGAAGGAGGGGATGTGGTGTTTTTGTCCGTAATGGAATGCAAAGTGTTATGCTTGCGCGAGCTTCGAGAGCTCCTAAGCATATTGACAAAGTGTTGTGGGAATTCAAATCATCTC
>NW_016225726.1:0-1364 GCF_001687245.7 Rhagoletis zephyria
TGAGTACAGATAATATTATTAACCCTTCGTCGGGCGCAACCGATCAGTGGGCACAGCCAGCACATATTTTTATCTCGCCTTTCCGTTGTATACTTTTAACTTTGCTGACGCTCAGTAGCTGCCTCTTTTAGCGCGCTCTATACAGCAAAACCATTCAGGTTTCGTTTGACCCTCACAACGAGAAGTTATGCAGATTTTGATCTTGATCGTCAAATTTATTAAAGTAAATATTTTTAAAATTGCTGCAAGAAATACAGCCTTCCTTTGAGGAATAAGATATTGAACAGTGTTATAGAGTTAGGATACAGTTAGGTTACAAGATAAGGATCATTTTGTTACATATAGAAGCAAGTTTCGTCACCCATAAACGTTTTCAGAAGCAACCCGATTGAATTTTTTGAGCTTCTCTTTACACCAGTGCCAGGCAAAATACACACGCACAAAGCACACTTAGCCCACATTTGCTCGCGAGGCTACTAGCTGTCTGGCACAGCTTTACGCCAATCCACATGAGCCTTTTTTTGAGCTCCGGTCAAATTGTGTGGAATCCAACGACTGTAAACTTTCTGCACTACTAAATGCGCAGTACCTCACATGCCGATCCATCTGAATCATTTTTCGCACAGCATCGATGTTTACTGCAACGACAGCAGCTGATCGAACGACCTTCGCGGAATTCGCTGACGTGTCCACAGTGGTTTCTGGCGGGTGCTTCATTGCCAAAACCTATATGAAGCCGATCAGAGCTTTGTTCTTGAGCCGCACTTATAATCTTAAAAACTCATCGTACGAAAATTTTCACGATAAAATTCCAGCCAGCTCGAAAACGCCCTATCTCAGAAAACTTTTCAAGAACGCCCTATTTNATCAGAGCTTTGTTCTTGAGCCGCACTTATAATCTTAAAAACTCATCGTACGAAAATTTTCACGATAAAATTCCAGCCAGCTCGAAAACGCCCTATCTCAGAAAACTTTTCAAGAACGCCCTATTTCAAAATTTGGTTGAAAAACGTTCTATCTCAGAATTTGATTGAAGAATACCATATTTCAAAATTTGGATGCAGTACGCCCTATCTCAGAATTTGATTGAAGAACGCCCTATTTCAGAATGCGGTTCAAAAAATTTAAAGTGGCGTTGATTTTTGGAAATTATGTTTTGTTGAAGAAAATACACGAAAATACACAACACTATCAACAAAAAAATTTCCAAAAGTCAACGGTATTTTATTTACACTTTATTATGCTAGAATTGAATGAGCCATAAAACTGCATACTGGGGTATTCGACCGTTACAGGTGGGACATTTGTACAGTTAAAATCATGGTACAATAAACACAGGTAGAAGCCAAATTGACATCAAACCT
>NW_016225727.1:0-1364 GCF_001687245.7 Rhagoletis zephyria
TTTTATTTTGTTTTATTTTATTTTATTTTACTTTATTTTATTTTACTTTCATAAATTAAATTTTATTTAACTTTTTTGTTTTATTTAATTCAATTATATTTTATTTATTATTGCATTAAAATGTTTTCCATATCTTTTTTTTCATTTTGCACTCTGCCTTCACGATAATTCCATGCAGGCGACTCTTTTATATACATACAGTGTAACCCGCTTAAGTACCCCACGCTTAAGTACCTAACCCGCTTAAGTAACCAACATTTTTGGGCACCGTGAATATTTTGATGTAATCTGAAAAAAATTCCTCNTCCTCTCTGAAGTACCTCCCCGCTTATTTACCCATCCCGCACAAGTACTTAAATTTTTCGTACCCCATTTATCATTTTACTTATAATTTTCCCCTTAAGTGCTCCCGCAACACGTTCGGCAAAAAAATTCTAAAAAAACAACGGTAAGTTTTAGCCACTTGAAACTTGCACATTATTACACTAAAATTGAATGGGCTATAAACACTTCTGAGAAAAACGTTTGATATTTTGATGAAAATTTAATGATTGTTTTCCAGTGTTCTAAAAAATTTTAACCTTAGGTTTATATGTTTTGATTGAAAAATCTTAAAAATTAATAAATAAGCATAAGTGACAAACAACATCATTGTGAATTTGGTCTGAATTGATAGATATGTCCAACACTATATGTATAAATATTTAGAAGATTAACTACATCAATAATTATGTTCGCTTAAGTACCCGCATCGAGGTACTTAAGCGGGTTCTTTTAAGTAGCCAACTAAGTACCTGAAAAAGTGGATATTTTTCGTGAGGTACTTAAGCGGGTATTACTGTACATCCATACGAGCATATTTCGATTTCAAAGTGCGAATTGAGAGCACGCGGAGTATTGAGCAATTTGACAGCCAATAACACGCAATTTCGCTGCAGGTAAAGCAAAGCAATGCAAAGCAACCGGTTGTGTCAGTCGCTGCAGATTCGTGAAAATTTTAATAATTTAATTAAACTCTTGCGGGACAAGTTCTATTTGTAATTAATACTTGAAAAGTTAGTAAAATTAAAGAAAAACTATATAAAAAGTGGAATAAATATCTGTTTGAATTCTAATATGTGCCTTCATAGTGAAAAGTGTGAAGTAGAGTGAAAACTGAAAGGTGAGCGCCAAAAAGTTGAGTAAACTGCGGCGTCATAGAGAATGTGAATAAGTGTGGATTAAAAATATAAGTTTATGTATTAATAATAGTTTGCAATTACTTATTAGAGAGTGCGCGTTAATATTTGAGCTATAATAAAAATTGATTACAAAAGAATAATTAGTGAAGGTGTGAAAAGGTCGCCGAAAAGCAAAGCCAAGCA
>NW_016225728.1:0-1364 GCF_001687245.7 Rhagoletis zephyria
TGTAATTTGATACCGCTTCAAGACATTGAGGCCATCTTGTTTTTTCTTCGATTCTGTTTTTGAAAAAGTCGTGTAACGCTGCAGTAGTCTCCAACGCATTATTTATGCCAGCTACATCACAAGCTGCAATCACGGCTGAGTTAAGCTAAATTTTTGGATCATATTGAAGATAAATGTTAAGAGGAAGATCCAATTGTAGGTAAGCTTTGGCTCTGTCAAATTTACCACTAATCGCTGTAGCTCCAACATATCATTCCCCTTAAAGATACGAACAATCTATACCTACATCCGAAATATAGTTCTTGATAATTCTTGATAACACTAACCTGAAATCAAATGGGTGACAAAATTCAAAATCCAAAACCCTCCGTAGTAAAATCCTAGATACGCCGCTGATTCTAAAAAAGGTTAGGCCTACCAGAGATTTTTTGTTCGAAATTGCCTTTCAAACATATTTCAAATTCAGCGATGCACAAAGAAAATTTTTGTTCGGTACGGTCTAATGTACATATATATACATATTGGACTGCATCAACATAAAATTTTTCGGTTTTTTTTTTGCCGGAATTACAAAATTTCTTACATTTGAAGACTTCCATTAAAATATTTCGGAAAAATACTAAGATTTATGTATATGAGCTGGACCGGATTCCAGCTTCCTCTAAAGATAGAGTTGTTTATAAATAAAAATTGTTTCTTAAAGGATTTTTGAAAAAAAAAAATTAATCCCTCACATGACAAAACAGTTTAAGCTTAAAAAATCTGCATACAAATATTTAGAAAAAATTTCAACAGAATCATAATAAAGATATTTTTGATGCATTTTTTTAACTTTTTAAAATATTGCGAAAAACTTGAATAACTAGACCAAAACTATACCGATTTAGATCAGTTCTATTTCCTTGCAAAACGAACTCATTGACGTCCCAATTTCTCCTTTTTCAAATATCAACACATTTCAATTCTACTCGGGATCCCGTTCGTTTATCTTACCTTTCTCATTCATACTTGGAACGACCATATTTGCAAAGTAAAGTTTTGACTGATTTATTCAAGTTTTTGTTTTACCAAACTTTGAAAAAATTTAAAAACAGCATCGAAGATCTCATTGCTATGATTCCGTTGAAATTTTTTGTTTTAATATTTTATGCAGACTTTTTAACAGGGCTGCAAACCGGTCTTGAACCGAACCGTCGCCTTTTTTCGGACTCCGAACCGAACCGCGAAGAAAACCGCTTTTCTTTTGAAATCCCAAACCAAAAACCACTCCAAAATATAGTTCGGTTCGGTTTAAAATGAAAATCCCCTATAGCATTTTTCACGTTTTGTAATACACATTTTTGTCTAAAAATGCAACCCGTATG
>NW_016225729.1:0-1364 GCF_001687245.7 Rhagoletis zephyria
CAATCGGGCGCGTGCATTGATGATAAAGCAGCAGCACAGTCTGCAATTAGTTCAATCTTCAGGAGCTGTATCTACTACGACCCCTACTCATTGACTGCACCAGGCAGAAAGGGCATCAGTTCACGCACATCTTTTACCCTGCTCAGTCCTTCAGTCATTCAGTGAGTACTGTCGCACTAGACGGACTGTTTGCTGTCCTCCGAGAGCACTTCACATTTCAGTTCACTTTTTCCCTTATTTTCTCTCTAGATGAGTGTGTTTGCCTGTGCGCAGGCAAGGCAAGCGTGACTTGGCGACAAATATGCCGCCAAAGTTGCTACTACAACTACTGCTGCAACTACTATTGAAGTGATCAAGGCAATCGTGCGCGAGACATTCAACTGGGATTACCTAGGCTGTGGGGCAGTCAAAAAAGAAAGAAGAAAATCAACTTTTTCTGTTTATTTTGTGTTCCTGGGGCACAGCAGCAACAGCAGTTGCTGTTGTTGTCGTCGTCGTCGTCGTCGTCGTCAATCGAAATCTAAAGCTGGGAATTGAGGACTGTGCTCTGAAAAAAAAGCAGCAGCCTCCTCTCAATTAACGTCACTTAGGAGCATCAGGCGCTCTTGAGTGAAATGCAGTGCAGTGAAGCCAGCCAGCCACTTGCGAGCTTGTGACCCTTCCGGGTTTGAAATTCTGTTTTGCTCTCTTTTGCACTTATCCTCAATTTGATTAGGACAGGGAACACACATAATTAAGAGAAAGTATTAACAAAATTAAGAGAAAACAGGTCTCAGCTGTTCAATCAACTGACCCAGTTTTTACTGTTTCTATTGCCCCAGTGCAAACGACTGATCTGATCAACATTTTAGCAGCTGCACTTATTTAAATGTTTTTAAAACGCTAACTGGTCATTTCTTTTTAGAAAAAACAAAAACTTTTAATCTTTTTATCTGTTGATATTTTTCTTTTTTAAGCTATTCTCATCTTCATTACAAACGTCATCGTTATTTCCAATCAGTTTCATTTTGGGTGCTTGTGTTTTTGGTAAACAGTTACAGTTAATTAGAAACTTAAGTTGATGTTTACGTTTAATTTTGCTAGCACAAAAAACACAATTGCTTTGGTAGTTTTGTCAAACAATTAATAAAATAAGTTTTAAGTAAACTGATCATTTTATTTTAATAACAGTTACAAATATTGAACAAATGTATTGTTCAAAAAAAATGCTGGTGGTCAATAAACACAATTAACTTTTTATAATCCCCTACTGTTATTAAAAAATCTCGGTTCGCGTGTGCGTTTGTCCGTCACAGGCACTACTGCGCATGCTCCCCACTCTGCTGGCGAAGCAGAGCGGAAAAGGAGGAAAAGGAGTACAGTGG
>NW_016225730.1:0-1364 GCF_001687245.7 Rhagoletis zephyria
TCTTGCAGGAAGGGGTGCATTGAACAGATGGCGGGACGGATTCAGACAATGAGGAAGGCACTGCGCGATAAGCTGGAAGACTTGAAGACTCCCGGTGACTGGTCGCACATCACCTCACAAATTGGCATGTTCTCCTACACTGGCCTCAGCCAGAAGCAAGTGGAAACACTGGTCAATGAGTTTCACATCTATTTACCAAAGGATGCCCGCATCAGTCTGTGCGGTTTGAACACCAGCAATGTCGAGTACGTAGCCCAGGCTATCAATGAAGTAGTGAAGAAGGTCCCAGCTAACTAATCAGTGCAATATGAACCTCGTAGAGTTTCGATAACTTATAATGTTACACTTGCTACGTAAAATGCAATAAAACTGCTTTTAATTGACGATGATTACACGAATGTTTTTATTGAGATGTATCATTTTGCAGCGTTGATATGTTCGGTGAATGAGAGAATATTGGAAAATGAGAAACCCAAACGCACCTTGGGCAGAGTAGTATTTTGAAAAGCGGCGCCGTTCCCCTGTGCGAACTCCACCTTTCTCAGTTAGTAGAGATGTCTGTTTGTAGAAATGTAGTGAAATCAAAGCGCTCAAGCTCATGCTCCGCCTCGCTGCCTCATTTTCTAGACACGTCAGTTTCAAGCATTTGTTGATGTGATTATCATTTTTTCGCCGTTTTCATTTATTTTCTTTTTTATTTNTTACACCGGGCGTCAGCCCGGTGCAAAGTTACTGTTACCCGCGAGATTTTTGGCACAGATACTCAGGAGAAATAATGTGATTTTTTGGACCAAGTATCAGATTTTTGTGGTGGGACTGGCATCTGATAATTTAAAAAAGTCATTTTGTCGAAATGGACTTATCACCAAAACTCATTTTCAAATGACTAAGTTTATTTTATTTTTCGGTAAACTGTCTTTTCGTAAAAATGTTTTAATTAACACAAAAATTTAATGTAAAACTATTTTTTTAAAAATTACTTTTATTTAAGTGGTCCCACCACAAAAATCTGATACTTGGTCCAAAAAATCACATTATTTTTCCTAAGTATCTGTGCCAAAAATCTCGCGGGTAACAGTAACTTTGCACCGGGCTGACGCCAGGTGCATTTTTTTGTTTACCTTCAGTGGGCCTCACTATTCCTATCACGATGTGGAAAGTACGCGAAATATACGACAAGGCGTAAGTTTTTTCTAAGATCTTCTTTACCCCGGCTATTCGGCAACTAAACAACCCAACTGTTAACAGGACCAATATCGTCATGAACTACACTGAGGTGGAGGTTAGATTGTATTACAACTTTATGATACAATAAAAGTAAAACTTATCCGACTGCTTTACCATGTTTAGGCCAAAGTGAGAGA
>NW_016225731.1:0-1364 GCF_001687245.7 Rhagoletis zephyria
ATGATTTTATGTTGAGATCAACCTTGTTGTGTTGTTGTGTTTTCAAAACGAGTTCGCTCTATTGCATTACGGTGTGGCAGCTACTGTTTGCTCGCCAAAAGTCATGTTGTCCCTTCAATAAACTAATTCTCCAGAGTAAAAAGTGCACACTCATTATTTTATTAAAGAGTTTTCCCGTTGAGCTATTAGCTATTAAATTTCACATTTCTACTAAAAGTTTACATATTTATTTCTTTCGTAGTTAGTACTCTTGAAGTTCGAAATGGTATAAGTCTTCAAATCAAAAAGATACTTAAAAAAATCGAATGGAAATGAATAACGAAGGTAATATTTGCGTGATAAACAAAAAATAAATCTAATATATAGCTTGCTAAATAAAATAAAACAAATTTTCAAAATGGACTCTAATTTGGGTATTAGTATTCCAGTTTAAGGAGAGCTATACAAAATTGGTTTCACTTGGCGGTCTTCCAGCTTTTGTGGGCAATTAAACTGTTCTACCTAGAGTTTGTGGCCGAGAATCATGTTGCACTTTTTGCATTTTTGGAATAATGGTATTTTTTTATTAGGAAACTTCCACGTGTGTTTTGCCATGCTTTTCGTTTTTTCACATCCGAAGAATATAACAACTACATACAGAAAAAGCAAGAATGATGTGCAAGTACATAGGTAAAAAATGCATTATTGCATTTTTAGCTTAAACTTGTACGCTACCTTTTCAATTTTATATCTAGCCTAATTATTAGTGATATACTTGTTGTGCTAGTGTTCTTTCAAATAAATACAAATATAAGCTTACATTTAAAGGAAAAAGTTTTTATTTGAAGCAGCTGTAATTAGAAAGAAAGTAAGATATATAGAAAAAACTAAACCAATTTTTTAAACTTAAATTTCTTTCCGATAACGCCATATCGGACCCGCCATTTTTAAATTCCAACNAGAAAAAACTAAACCAATTTTTTAAACTTAAATTTCTTTCCGATAACGCCATATCGGACCCGCCATTTTTAAATTCCAACAATCTTACATCAGATTCGAAATCAGCGATCTTGAAAACCCTGCTTATGTATAAGTTTTTGGTGAAAGGGAAAAAAGTCAAGTGGTGAATTTCGAAAATCTGGTATTATATTCGAAGTCAGCTACCTCAAAAACAACCAAACACTAAGTTTCAAATGAAGTTGGTTACTTCTCGACTTTTGGCCAGCAGATGATAGTCTCCAGGGGCCTATTTCATAAAGCGACAGTGATAATTTTGTAACGACAAGCAATTTCCATGTTGTCTGTGACAATTCGACAGTTTGGTGGGTGTTTTGTATCATAAAAACAATTGTCACCACCTCTTAAATTCCATGAGAAATTCCATT
>NW_016225732.1:0-1022 GCF_001687245.7 Rhagoletis zephyria
ACCTCGTTGATGCGCTCGCTCAAATTGGGAAATCGAATCAAATCTTTTTTAATCTCTTTAAACTCACATTTATCCTTAGTTTTGCAGAGTTCTTCGTGCACCGCGTCCACGCAGTCCAAACTTGGTTGTAAGAAGCTGCGAATTTCCTTTTTAGCTAGGTTTTTAAAAACCTTGTCCGGTATGAAAATGCCGGGGCATGTTCCCTGTGAATTAAAACAAAAAAGATTACTAAAAGAAAAATTTAAAAAGAAAAGCATTACTTCAACATTTTTTATGTAAGTAAGAATATTCTTTTTAGAGTATTTAGCCTTCTTAAACATTGGAAGTGTGTCACAAAAATTTTCGTGAAGAGCTTTGCAAATCAGCGCGCCACAACCGAGCACTTCATCATCAACTTCCAGATCAGCGTCACTAGTCCCTTCAACAGTAGAGCAGTATTCAATAGAGTACTGCTGCAAAATACTGAAAATAAATAAGTCCTGAAGGATAAAATGCATTTGTGAAATAATGTTTTACAAAATACATCAACAGTACCTTCTTTTCAGAGATGTCCTCTCCGTATTTGTACAAGTTTTCTTCACACTCCGATGTAAGTGTGTTAATTCGCCTTTTCAAATCTGGCAGGCACTTGCTGATGTGGTTGTGAAGAATCTGCGTGACAAGTAAAGATAACTAAGACGGAGGTGTCAAAAGAATAAAATGCATACCCCGCTAAGCTTCTTTGCGAGGAAAGCTGTGCCGTGTCGGGCAGCCAGTGAAGGGTAGCGCTTCTGGAGAAACTTTTGCTCAGCTTCCAGAGCCTTGGCGATGCTCTTCCGCTCGTTAATGTCCTGCTGTGAGCGATTAACGCAGCCAATGATGCCCAGTTTTACTGGAATCACCTTGCCCATGAGGACGTTCTTTGCGTCCGTGCCTTTGTCCATTAGATCAAGTTTGGTCAGAACTGCCAGTGTTCGCTCGCCATTGGGGTCGACTGCACGAGCAAGCTTCAGCGATTCAGAGTTGGCGAAATCCGTGTTGGC
>NW_016225732.1:1150-1364 GCF_001687245.7 Rhagoletis zephyria
AGGTTGACTACGCGGTCAGAGAAGATTTTAAGCCTAATCGGAGTCGCGGTGATGCCTTTCTCAAAGCCTGCGATTCGCTCCGTCTGAGCGATGATCTCATCGCGAATTGCCTCAAAATCTGTGAAAACTTCACTTTCACAATGATTAAATCTTCCCCACTTTTCCAGCATCATTGTTCCTGTAAATAAAAATGTTTAGAAAAAAATAGTTGCCA
>NW_016225733.1:0-1364 GCF_001687245.7 Rhagoletis zephyria
TAAAACAAATTTTGGCTGAAAAGTAAAATTTCACGACTCGCACGTGACTAAAATTAATGAGGGGCAAGTTCTTGTTTTCTATTTTTGTAGGCTTCAGACAAAGAAAGAAAACGAAAGTGTAGAAATTTTTTTGCTCAAATCTCGAGTTTTTAATGTTGTACTCAATGCGAAAAAATTCAGATGACTGAGGTTAATGACCATAAAGTGATGCAAGCACAGAGTTTACTCCCTCAGGAAGCGTTTCATCTCTTAACCGTGTACGTAGTTAGAAATCGAAGATGCAATAGACCCGAAAATAGTCCAATGAGGTGAAAGCTTTGCTAAGCTCTGGCGAAGTGCAGCTTTCAGGAGTTTGTGCTCGTCGCTGGAAAAGCTAGGCTTATTTTTCACACCGAGGAAAAATCTTAATTAAAGATAAAGGTCCGCTAGATATTGCATTACATTAAGGACTGACAATTAAGATTCTTAAGTCCAAGAAGACTTAAGTTAGGAAGGCTTCAGTTTGCCCTGAGATAACGGAAAACAGTCTCATCGTGCCGTCCGACTCATAGTTTGAGAGAAGTTTAAATTCCAGCCAAGCAAGTTTCGGTGGCAGAAACAGCGACAAAGATTCGCATTTTCTGCGATGGATTAGGCAAGGCGTGGAAGTCTCCTACCTAACACAGAAGTTTTTGCTTTAAGATATTTGGCTACCGAAGAACTCTGGCGTGTAGTGTCTTAGATCTGTCAGCACCACTTAATAAATTTCAAATAATATAGATCTAGTATTCCTTTAATGCCTAACCGATAAGATTAGTCGACTGCAATAATACCGATCTTAAGCACCTTGGATCTTTTTCGCCTTCAAATAGAGACCCAGTACCCCAGGTAGAGTCATTGCTGATTCCTCGTTAGTAAAAAGTTGCAGACAGTCCTCTGAGTTCTTCAATGCTCGACATGGAAATTCCCAAAGGAAGCTCCCAGTTCGTGATGAACTAAGAAGAAAGCTGCATAGTTTTGCCATCGTTAGGTATGCTAACAAACCCAACTAATATGTGAGCAAACTTCCCGGTTGGAAGGCATGTGGATATAGCCGCACCATCAATACCCTAAGCCAAAGTGTTGAGGTCCCCGTGCCGATGGATGAATGTTCAGCGGGTGTATATTGAATAGCTGGCCATGAACGGTACCCTCCGATGCCCGAGCAACGTCGGAGGTATAAGTACCTTCTCTACATATGTTGGTTCTGCGGACGAGTGACGAACCTTTTCCGTGCATACTCGGTGGACCAAAAAACAATATGAATGATAACAACAAACAAAACCAACAGAACCTAACCTGATGACCAACACTGGACAAATGACTTTGGTTCCTGATTGGAACCC